>NC_044552.1:3924888-4224888 GCF_007565055.1 Rhinopithecus roxellana | reverse complement strand
TGGAAAAGGGGTCAGTCCCCTCAACCCCTGTGTTGTTCAAGAGTCAACTGTACTGTTTTCCCCTTACGAAGCTCTTTGAGATCTAGTGAAACCGTCCTCATAGGCTAACAAGAATTATGTACCAAGTTCTGGGCAGAAATACGGTTATAATTAAACTTTAATCAGGCTGTACTTTGACCCACTTCCTTGTAACCAAAAATCATATAGCACTAGACACTGACCATCTGCCTCCCCACTGTTCCTCTAAATAGGATATCATTAGGCTTTTAAGAATCAATTGCATCCCCACTCTTCCTATAGACAGGATTGCTGACATTAGAATGATAAACTTTTTTAAGAATTGCTTAAGATGTTCTTCAGACCCTGAATTACAGCGGTACAGCTGAAGTCAACCGGTTAAGACCCCCCGCCACAGGAACGAAATCAGCGTAAGCATGCAGTTCCATCTCCCGTCCTATGACTTCACCTGCACTCTTCAACCAATCAATGATCCCCAAACATCAGCCCACTCCAAGCCCCTTAAAATCTCTAGACCCAAACTCCCCAGGGAGGCGATGTGGGGTTTCCTCCCATCTCCTCTTTCAGCTGCCCTATAATTACTAAATTCCTTCTCCACTGAAAGCCTTGGTGTCAACGTAGTGACATGCCATGCCTTAAGCAACAGACCTGTTACAGTCACACTGGCTTCTGCTAACTTCTCCAGCCTCGCTGCATTCCAGCCACAGAGGCCTTCTTTCAGTTGTCTCACACCTGCCAAGTTCTTTGCTTCCTGAGAACCTCTAAACACACAGTTCCTTCTGCATAGAAATTTCGTGCCCCTCCTTACTGCTATTGGTTGTCTCTTTTTTTGTCCTTCAGTTTCAGACTTAATAGTCACCACGTCAGGTAGTCCCTGCCCTTTCTATACTCCTTGGTAAATTATTTCCCTGTGATAATGCTGATTATTGCTTGTAAACCCCTCTTCTCACTAGACAAAACTCCATGAAGGTGTCCGCCCACCTCACTCTTCCCTTCTCCCTCCCTCTCACCCCTTCTCTGTATATGTGCATGCATATATATACCTGTGTGTACATACATCTATGTGTGTCTGTACACATGTTAAAATGTATACCTACTATACAGGGATAGATCTGCTAACCAGCACAGTGCCTGGCATACAGTGGACAATCAACACCAAATTCTATGATTTACTTTTTGTTAAGGTTTACAGAAAACAAAAATGACCATTTACCCACACTCATCAAAGCACCTTTTCCAACACTCCAAAGAGGACTGAGAGACTCATTTCTGTTCCAAAATGCACATGTATATACTCTCATTAAAGCAACTATCTTACTGTTTTTTTGTCTCTTCCTTGTAGACTGCCAGCTTCTTGAGGGTAAGAATCTTTTCAATTGCAAATCCCCAATGCTTAACAAAGGAAACAGGCACAACAGGCACAAATCCTTATTAAATCAGCAAACAGTAACTTAGACAGAAATTGTTTTTTTGTTTTCGTTTTTAGACAGGGTCTTGCTCTGCCGCCCAGGCTGGAGTGCAGCTTCCAGCTCCCAGGCTCAAGCCATCCACCCACTGCAATCTCCCAGGTAGCTGGGACTACAGGTGCATGCCACCATGCCTGGCTAATTTTTTTATTTTTTTGTAGAGATAGAGTTTCACCATGTTGCCCAGGCTAGAATTCATTTTTTAAAAACCTAATTTTCATTTGGGAAACCTTTACAGACACCAATATGTAAATAATCTGGTTTTACTTTGACACTTTAAATATACAGCGAAATTAGAAATACAAAGCCGTATCACCCACAGCATCTCCAAAGAGCCTGTACTTTCTATAAAATACATTTACAACATACGAGTAAATCCAAGCAATTAATTTTAGTTTAAAGATCTGAAAAGGAAACACACATGGCTAATGTTGGGGCTCAGAAACAATACTCCAAAGCATAGCACTCCCTTTTTTTTTTTTTTTTTTTTTTTTGAGACTTAGTCTTACTCTGTTGCCCAGGGTGGAGTGTGGTGGTGTGATCTCGGCTCACTGCAACCTCTGTCTCCCGGGTTCAAGTGATTCTCCTGCCTCAGCCTCCTGAGTAGCCGGGATTACAGGAGCCTACCACCATGCCCAGCTAATTTTTGTAATTTTAGTAGAGACAGGGTTTCACTATGTTGGCCAGGATGGTCTCAATCTCTTGACCTCGTGATCCGCCCACCTCGGCCTTCCAAAGTGCTGGGATTACAGGCGTGAGCCACCGTGCCTGGCCCAAAGCATAGCACTTTGACTCGCTGAATACTTTACAGCGAAGGACTTTGGAAGGGCCTAAGAAGCAAGTTATCTATGACCTTCTCCTGACCTTCTGTCTCTGGCCCTTCTTCCTCCTGCAAAGCAAGTCACAGAAATCAGAATTCCTCTTCCCCAAAGCTGGTCATAGACACTAGAACTCTTCTTCCCCCAAAGCAAGCTATAAAACCTAGAAAGGTTACTCCCTTCTTGCTCCCTTCAAGACCATTATTCCACAGGGGTCCTGCCCTATACCTGGGAGGAAGGAATACTATATCATGAGGCCAAGAATCTGAACAGACAGGCCTTGTGGGGTTTCATCTCTCAGTTATTACCATTAGATCATACCCTTTTGGCCAATCATATTTCTACACAGCTGTCCATTCTTCATCGAAACTAAGTATAAAAACAGACAGTTTTATCTGGGTCTTTGGATCTTCATTTCTGAAAGCTCCCATGTTGTAGAAAACTCTGATTAAATATATTTGTTATGTTTTTCTTTTGCTAACCTGTCTTTTGTTATAGGACTGTTGGCCATGACCCTTATGAAGGGTGAGGAAAGTTATCACAAGTCTTCATCCCTATATATACTCTCCATATTTTTGTGCAAACATATTTTAGCAGTGTGATCTACTCTGGTCTAGAGATTGACAAAATCAATTCCTAATTTACTGAATATAATCTTTTGGAAGAAGCTGAAAATTGAAACTGAAATTGATACAAAAGAACAACAAAAAGAACACCCACCTCCATACACAATCGCACCCTGCCAAAGACACTCTCATGAAAATAGACTTCATAGAAGGCTGGGCGTGGTGGCTCAAGCCTGTAATCTCGAGGTCAAGAAATCGAGACCATCCTGGCTAACACACGGTGAAACTCTGTCTCTACTAAAAATACAAAAAAAATTAGCTGGACCTGGTGGCGCATGCCTGTAGTCCCAGCTACTCAGGAGGCTGAGGCAGGAGAATGGCAGGAACCTGGGGGGCGGAGCTTGCAGTGAGCCAAGATCGCGCCACTGCGCTCCACACTCCAGCCTGGGCGACAGAATAAAAAAAACAAAAGGAAAATAGACTTCATATTTTCAAATAAAGACTCAAAAAAAAAAAAAAAAAAAAAACAAAAGAAAATAGACTTCATATTTTCTTTTTTTTTTTTTTTTTGAGACGGAGTCTCGCTCTGTGGCCCAAGCTGGAGTGCAGTGGCGCGATCCCGGCTCACTGCAAGCTCCGCCTCCCGGGTTCCCGCCATTCTCCTGCCTCAGCCTCCCAAGCAGCTGGGACTACAAGCGCTCGCCGCCACGCCCGGCTAATTTTTTGCATTTTTAGTAGAGATGGGGTTTCACCGTGTTAGCCAGGATGGTCTCGATCTCCTGACCTTGTGATCCGCCCGTCTCGGCCTCCCACAGTGCTGGGATTACAGGCGTGAGCCACCGCGCCCGGCCGACTTCATATTTTCAAATAAAGACTTAAAAGATCTGGGATTTAATTCACTTTCTGCAAGAGCCAGTTCTATTCAATAATATATTGTGATGTACAGAATGCTTTCTTTGGGCTTTTTCATGTTTTTATTTGATGTGCTGAATAGACTATTAACCAAAATATCCCTTCCTCTTAGAGTTTCTAAACATTTTTTACGCTCTGACTAGAAAACAGAGATGTGGCCGGGCGCAGTGGCTCAAGCCTGTAATCCCAGCACTTTGGGAGGCCGAGATGGGCGGATCACGAGGTCAGGAGATGGAGACCATCCTGGCTAACACGGTGAAACCCCGTCTCTACTAAAAAATACAAAAAACTAGCCGGGCGAGGTGGCGGGCGCCTGCAGTCCCAGCTGCTCAGGAGGCTGAGGCAGGAGAATGGCGTGAACCCGGGAGGCGGAGCTTGCAGTGAGCTGAGATCCGGCCACTGCACTTCAGCCCGGGCGACAGAGCGAGACTCCGTCTCAAAAAAAAAAAAAGAAAAAGAAAACAGAGATATACAAGAAAAAAGGCAGTTTCAGATTTTATTGCACAATGCTACAAAAATGTAAATGTTTACTATAATACTGTAAAACTTTCAGAACTAATTACATTACAAGCGCAGCAGCCCAATTTTTCCTCCATTTTAAATGTAAACTTAAATTTCAGGCTGTATCTCCCGTCTCTTGCACATGTCATAAGGGCATCTTAGTCTGAAAAGCTTTAGATAATTAAACCATTTTTTTTCCGTTCTGCATCCTCAAACACAGGAAGACTCAATAGAACACTGCAGTTAAGAAAATTGGGTACCAAAACCATATACAAAATAAATTTAAAAATTAAAAAAACCAGAAAACCATGTTATTAGCAGAAACAAATTAAATGAATGTATTAAAAATCAATTATACATATTTGTAGTAATAGAGGTTAATTAAAAATATTCTCAAAAAGTGGAATGAGCTGTCTAAGATACCACCTAGAGAAAACTTGCAGTGTGAAGTTGGTACAGCTTTTCTGTTATATAAGAAGCAAATGTGTTTAGTGGTATTTCACACTGTAACATATTAAAGCAACTCGAGATAGCAAATAAGAAACGACTGAAATTTTTGTGTAACATATATAGTCTGATTTTGAAAAATTTTAAAAATAACCAAAAATAGTTCTGTTCATTAGCCTAACCTTGCTGCTCCAGAGAACAAAAGGGGGATAAAAAAGAGGAACCTGAAAATGTGTTATTTTGTCAACTCATGTAAGAGCAATGAACTAACTACTATAATAATCCCCTATTTTTGTACCTGCCTCCCTTTTCCTCTCTGGGCAAGCACCAAAAACTCCACCTTGTAAATCAGAAAACTCACTGGCAGATAAAAAATTAAATCTTGGCCAGGCGTGGTGGCTCACCCCTGTAATCCCAGCACTTTGGGAGGCTGAGGCAGGCGGATCACCTGAGGTCAGGAGTTCGAGACCAGCCTGGCCAACATGGTGAAACCCCCATCTCTACTAAAAATACAAAAATAACGCGGGCGTGGTGGTAGGTCCGTGTAATCCCAGCTACTTGGGAGGCTGAGGCAGGAGAACCGCTTGAACCCGGAAGGTGGAGGTTGCAGTGAGCCGAGATCGCACCATTGCACTCCAGCCTGGGGGACAAGAGCAAGACTTTGTCTCAAACAAACAAACAAATAAATAAATCTTACCTCTTCCAGCAAATCCATAAGACATGCCCATTCTGTTTGCAGAGTAAACTCTTTACTTTCTAAAGTTATTAGTGTGAACAAATGTGAACCTGAAAGAGCCAATGCTTCAAGATGGATCCTAAGTACCTAACTGGGCCTACATTTAATACACAGTCAAGTGGCCATTTGCTGACTAGCAGTCACACATGTACTCTGAGTTCTCCAAAAACCCACACCTCTGTTCAGCTTTGAAACTTTCAGAGCTCACCTGAACGAACCCATCAGAACTTAGCTATATCAACCAGTTGGAACTAAGCAAGTCTGAATCCTGCATTTGCATAAATGAACCTGGCTGGGAACCAGGGTGAAACTTCTGTTATAAAACCCAAACCCCACCTTCGTTTTACACCAAAGGCTCTGTCTCCCTGTACTGCAAACTGTTCACTGCAATAAAGTCACTTTCCTTCAAATTTCTTTTCAGATAATTTTTGTTTACATCACTCTGTTCTTTCTGGGAGTGCTTAAAAATAAGTTAATGATACTCACAGCTTTTTGTAAATTTTCACTTAAAGAGGGTAAAAGTTTTTGATAAAAAATAATATTTGAATAACATTTGAATGTAAACTAAGGTGGTGTGTTAACTAAATAGTAGACAACCGAAAATAAAGACTAATTCAAAACCACATACTTAGAAAATCAAAAATTAGTAAACTAGGTATTACAGAAATATATGGTTTAACATCTATTTCACTCATTAATCAAACAAACCTAACATTAAAATATCTATCTTAATGGCATTAAAAATTATAATAATTACATTATTTTTAAGAATAATAACGGCATTGTGGTTATGTTTAAAACAGTCTTATTTTGTTAGAGGTCGACATGAGATATTTACAGAGGAAATGACATGGCATATGGAATCAGTTTTAAAATACCGAGGTGGAAAGGGCACAGGCAGAGGTCCAGAAGACCTTCCACTGGCCATTTGTTGATTGCTGAATCTGGATGATGGGGACATGGAAGTTCATTGTACTACTTATTCTCTTTATTGTTGTACATATTTAGAAACTCTTGTAACAAAAAGGGAAAATAAAGCTTTTAACTGCCTATAGATTAAAGAAAAGATTTTGGCTGTCACAGTTCAAGTTCATTCATAGAACTGTCAATCTCAATTAAAAGATTGAACAAGTATATCACCTGTCACATTAAACCTCACATTAATCTCTTTAAAGACTGTAAATCACAGATCCATGAAGAGTTTTCCTTCCCTCTGTTCCTCTCTCCCGCCTTCTTTTAGTTTTACTATAATAACCACTGCTCTGGGGTTTCGGTAGCCAAGTGAGATCTTTTGCAAGATACTTGCATATTCACAAGACAGATGCACAGAATTCCACAGGTTTAGTGACAAGTGACTGCAAGGATGTCCAATGCATTACCTCTAGGCACTGTTCACTTCTGGCAGGCCTCCACTGCAACCCTGTATCAGTCCAAGCAAATCCCAGGGGTCAATTGATAGTACTGTCACTATTGACTGTCTTCCAGCTGCATTGTGAACTTCCTGGGGGCTAGACACTTGGTCTTAATCTTTATATCCTGCATTTAGACTTACTAGGTACAAAATAAACCTTTGAGGAGTGAGGGAACAAATCTGTAAATCTCAAAGTTAGTGCTCATCCTAAAACTAAATATTTTCAAATTCTCCCAAAAATTACTTTAATTCTACTATCGCACATTTGTTAATAAACTGTTTCTGAAACCAAAGTTTGAGTTCTGAAGCCAATTTGCATGTGAATAACTACCTTAATTTATAAGGTAATAAATTATCTTAATTTGTTGTTTTCATTAAAGAAAGTGACAGCCTGTGGCTAATCAAAGATTTAGGAGTCACATAAATAGGAATTATAATTAGCATGAATTCATAATTACAAAGACCTTAAAATTTATTGATTGTATTGCTAGCACTGTTATTTCATTTTTTTCTCATACAAATAAGAAAAAAACCACTATTGTTCCCATTTTATAGCTGAGCAAGCAGATTTCAGAGGTTAGGTTACTTGCCGAAGGACATACAGCTAAAAGTGATAAAGGTGAGTTAAACCCACCCAGGGTGTCTAACAGCTTTTCAGCAGCCTGAGTGATGCTCTTCCTTTCATGGTTGTTGTGGACTTCTCCCCCACATATGTATTATGCACAGAAAACTCAGTTCTGTAACCTGGGGAGGTTTCAACTTGATTTTTCGTTGTTCCTCTATCTTTATATATTACAAGACAAGAACCCAATGGAAAACAAGTCAGTTAACCTGTTTGGCTTGTCTCTGTAGTAATAATAGCTTACTCTTATATACAGGACTTCTACTAAATACCAGGCACAGTTCTAAACCCTTTATGTGTATCAACGCGGTCCTTACAGCAATTCAAAGATGTAGGTCCTATTAATCATTTTCATTTTTCAGAGAGGGAACTGAGGCTCAGAGAGATTAGAAAACACCCGAACTGGCATTTCAGCACTCCCAGTCTGGCTCTGGATTCCATATTCTTATTTTTCTCTTTTTCTAGAGACAGAATCTTGCTCTGTTGACCAGGCTGGAGGGCAGTGATGCGATCATGGCTCACTACACCTTCAACCTCCCTGACATAAGTGATCCTCCCACCTCAGCCTCTGGAGGAGCTTGGACTACAGGTGTGCACCACCACAACCAGCTAATTTTTAAATTATTTGTAGAGATGAGGTCTCACTCTGTTGCCCAGGCTGGTCTCTAACTCCTGGGCTCAGGTGATCCTCCTGCCTTGGCCTTCAAAGGATGGGGATTACAGGTATGAGCCACCACACCTAGAATTCCATGTTCTTAATCATCTGTGACACTGCCTAATATGTACACATGTATTTGGGTTAATCTAAAATACATGGTTTAAAGATTAAACCTTCTTTAATCTTTACAGTAACCAAAAGTTACTGTTCACTTACATTTTTTTTCAGGTATGTTTTATAGTCAACATCAAAATCATGAAAATTACAATGATCAACACTAGTGTACTAAAGTAGACATTGTTCTTTTCCATCTTTATCACCATAGAGAAAATTTTTGATACATGATATATATTGAAAAAAACTCAAGCAAAGACCATTTTAAACTCAATAATTTGATTTATCAAATCAATAACATCTCTGGGGCCAATCAACTCGATTAAGAGATTATATAAATTACAGTAAAGAGTCCATTGGAGCCGGCGCAGTGGCTCAAGCCTGTAATCCCAGCACTTTGGGAGGCTGAGACGGAAGGATCACGAGGTCAGGAGATGGAGACCATCCTGGCTAACCCGGTGAAACCCCATCTCTACTAAAAAGTACAAAAAACTAGCCGGGCGAGGTGGCGGGCGCCTGTAATCCCAGCTACTCGGGAGGCTGAGGCAGGAGAATGGCGTAAACCCGGGACGCAGAGCTTGCAGTGAGCTGAGATCCGGCCACTGCACTCCAGCCTGAGTGACAGAGCAAGACTCTGTCTCAAAAAAAAAAAAAAAGAGTCCACTGGAAAATCCTTAAAAATGAAGAACAGAGTACGGTCAGTCTATAAGCAATACTAACTTTAACAACAGGAATAGAGGCTCCCAGCACTACTTTCAGAGACAAAGGAGCAGCCTTTGTTTAAAAGACACGGGCGCAGTGGCTCACGTCTATAATCCCAGCACTTTGGGAGCCCGAGACAGGTGGATCACCTGAGGTCAGGAGCTTAGCCTGGGCAACAAGAACCAAGTCCGTCTCAAAAGGAAAAAAAAAGGAGAAGCTCTGCTCCTTTGTTTTTGTTTTGTTTTGTTTTCATTTGTTTGTTTTTTGAGACAAGGAGTCTTGCTCTGTTGCCCAGACTGGAGAGCAGTCGTGCGATCTTGGCTCACTGCAACCTCTGCCTCCGTGGTTCAAGCAATTCTCTGCCTCAGCCTCCCGAGCAGCTGGGATTACAGGTGACCGCCACCACGCCTGGCTAATTGTTGCATTTTTAGTAGAGACGGGGTTTCACCATGTTGGCCAGGCTGGTCTTCAACTCCTGACCTCGTGATCCACTTGCCTCTGCCTCCCAAAGTGTTGGGATTACAGGCATGAGCCACCGCGCCCAGACTCTCCTTTGTTAAAAGACAGTAAATCCAGATGGTTAATTTTTCACAGGTACAGACAGACCATGTCTTGGGAGATGCTCACATCTTCAGAATCAGAACACATACACAAACCAGAGCCCCATGTGGATTCTCTGCATCACCAAAAAAACGCAAAGAGTTACAAGGCTTGCCGGGCACGGTGGCTCACGCCTGTAATCCCAGCACTTTGAGAGAGCAAGGCCAGGGGGATCACGAGGTCAGGAGATCGAGACCATCCTGGCTAACACGGTGAAATCCCGTCTCTACTAAAAATACAAAAAATTAGCCGGCTGTGGTGGTGGGCACCTGTAGTCCCAGCTACTGGGGGGCGGGCTGAGGCAGGAGAATGGCGTGAACCCGGGAGGTGGAGTTTGCAGTGAGCCAAGATCGTGCCACTGCACTCCAGCCTGGTCACAGGGCGAGATTCTGTCCCCGCAAAAAAAAAAAAAAAAAAAAAAGAAAAGAAAATGCAGAGGCTCCATAAATGGATGGTTTCCACAAGCACTGACTGAGGGCCTGCTGTGTGCACAGTGGTACAAAGCTGCTAAAGACACAAACACTGGTGGAGGTATCCTTACTCATCTCACATCCTTAGCACCGGGCACAATAGACAGCAAGAACAGTAAACACAAGTCTCTCCTAGACGGATCACCAGATTTCAGTACATACAGGAGTTGCCTGGGGGAAAGGAGGCTCTCCTAGACAGAGAAGAATACGTGAGGCTAAGCAGGGAAGGGCACACTATCACACAAGGGAGCTGTCAAGGTTCTGACATCTAAAGGTAAACACTTACAGGACCATCCATGTAATTTTAGATGCCTTGCATTCATTTATCTCAGTTCACACTGAGCATATTGTTTTCACCAAAAATTATTCAAAGTGAATCTATTGTCACGCTCTCCAGTGTGCACAGAAATAAACATCCATCAGCACACAGAGCACTGCCCTCAGCAAGCTGTTCTGCTCAAATGCTCAAAAAACGTTTGTGGGGGAGGAAGAGGAGGACAGTGAAGTGTCTAACCATTCAAAGGAAGAGTTTCTCTGGAAGTACTTGGACATGAAAAAAACCTACTTACTAGCTGGTGGGAAGATCCTCTAATATTTCTCTCAATTAAAACAAAGTGTCCCAGCTTTCCCAATATTCTTCAATCCGACCCTAAAACAAGAGTGACAGGTTTCTGAGTACGGTCGAATGCTTTCCACCACAAAGTTATCAGTACTAATTTTTTCTGAACAGAGAGTTGAAAACAGATTTATTTCACAAACATAAACATAATTTCCTGCTATATGTTCTCTGAATACAGAGCACATGATACTGCCACACTAGCCCAAACTGTCCTATTACAGAAACCAGTGATGTTTTCACTCTGTTCCTTCTACACAAACCAAATCCACTACAGGAAAGCAAAGCTGCGTGTGACTTTCAAGAAAATCTTTTTTTTTTTTTTTTAACTTATTTGGGCTACTGCAGTGTTAAATTTGAAGGAAAAAAGGTATACAGTAATATAATATAAACCTACTTACTACAAGTCTGAGTAAACAAAACAAATGCGTTATTTAGGGTGTAATACAAGACAAAATCTTCTGAAGGTAATTATTAATGCTGAAACAAGACAATTTGGGAACAGACTGAATATGAAAGACTAAAAAGCAAAAAAGAAAACCAAATAACCCACTCATCCCCTACCATGTTGCCAACATTTTCCAAAATCACTTGCTATGGGCAAGAGACCACAGAACAACTTCTCTTGAATTTTATGGTGACATTTCCAGTTGTAACTGACATTTTGTCTCACAAAGGGACAAATTAACGGAATTAGCAAAACTTGCAGTGAAAATGTCACTGCTGAAAAGAGACCCCTGGAAAAGAAGTAGCTACCAGAGCTGTGGGACCTGGTGGCCAAAACAGCTTTCAGTGTGACATATGTTTTCTCTTTGAGTTCTATGAGAAAAACACTTTTCAAAATACTGTCTGGTCCAAGATATACTCAGCAAATTATACTCAGGGAGGGGAAAAAACACTGTGGAGATAACCACAACTTAATATGATGACTAGATGTGGGAGGTGCGCCTCACGAGCTTTTGAGGAGGACCTCCCAGAAGAGGGAGAGATGGGGCAGTTTCAGAGGCAAACAGGAAATAGCCCTGTGAGGGGAAGAGGGTAAAGAAATGGACTCCATGAAGAAGGGTCGACGTGCACAAAAGCTGAGGCAAGATGTGCTACGTGCCGCTGGCCCATGAGCCGTGAGACACAGAGGAGCAGGAGACACAAGCATAGCCCTCGGGACAACTTCTGTCTACTATGGTAAAGAGCTTAGACTTAATCCTGGAGCATAGTTTTCTAAGATATTATAGGCAAGACAATTTAGGTGGGCAAGGACAGTTTTATGTGTTTATGGTTGCTATTAACTTCTTTTTCCTTCTTTTTTTTTTTGAGACAGAGTCTTGCTCTGTTGCCCAGGCTGGAGTACAGTGGGACAGTCTCGGCTCACTGCTACCTCCATCTTCCGGGTTAAAGCGATTCTCCTGCCTCAGACTCCTGAGTAGCTGGGATTACAGGCACGTACCACCATGTCCAACTAATTTTTGTATTTCTTAGTAAAGATGGGGTTTTGCCATGTTGGCCAGGCTGGTCTCGAACTCCTGAGCTCAGGTGATCCGCCAAAGTGCTGGGATTACAGGCAAGAGCCGCCATGCCCAGCCTATGGTTGCAATTAACTTCTACTCATGTCAAATGATATTGGTTTTCCATTTATAATAATAAATGTATTTTCGGCTGGTAGCAGTGGCTCACGCCTGTAATCCCAGCACTTTGGGAGGCCGAGGTGGGCAGATCACTTAAGGCCAGAAGTTCGAGATCAGCCTGGCCAAAGTGGCAAAATCCCCATCTGTACTAAAAATTAGCTAGACATGGAGGTATGTGCCTGTAATTCCAGCTACTCAGGAGGCTGAGGCACGAGAATAGCCTGAACCCAGGAGACGGAAGTTGCAGTGAACCGAGAGCGCACCACTGCATTCTAGCCTAAACAACAGAGCACGACTCTGTCTTTGGGGAAAAAAAAAAAAAAAAGGTTGTGAAAGTGAGGCTCAAATGACTGATGTTTAGGAGACACCACTGTAAGAACTGGAGAGCCACTGGAAGAAAGTAAAGAGATACAACTCTGTTATAGAACTCCATTCACACAGATATTTATTGGGTGCTGTGCCAATCACTGTTCTAGGCCCAACAGATAGAGCAAAGCCAGATAAATGTATGTTAGGTTTACATTTTAGACAAAAAAGAGGATCCAGGTCACAAATAAAATAAACCCAGTAAAGAGAGAGAGAGAATGATATACAACGTAAAATGTGGAGAGCCTTGAGAAAGCAGCAGAAGGGAACGAGCCAGGCCATGACCCACAGGAAGAGCAGGACAGGAGGTGGGAATAGCTGGAGGCCTGGTGGGGCCTATGGGCCTGCTGGAGGGAGCAAGATGGCTGAGGGTTGCAGCAGAGGAGCCAAGGCCAGAAAGGGAGCAAAGGGCTGGGCCCTGCAGGGCCTCGCAAGCCAGGACTTGGGCGGTATTCCACATGTGATGGGAGGCCACAGAGAGTTTGGCACAAGAAGGTGATGCTGTCTCTGGAGGATGAGTGCAGAGGCAGGAAGCCCAGGGAGGAGGCCTCCACGGCAGCCCAGAGGAGAGACAACGGTGCCAGGGTAGGCAGTAGTAGGGGAGACAGGAGGAAACGGTGAGAGGCAGTTTGTGGGCAGCGCTGGCTGGATTTACTGATGAACTGGATGTGTAAGGCAAGAGAGGACTCAAGCAGCATTTTTGTTGATGTCTCTTACAGCCTAAGCCTGGGGATGAACAGCGCTATCATCTAATGAAATGGAGAAGACAGAAGAGCCAAGAAGCAGTCAGGATGAGACTCAAGATTGCAGATTTTGACAGGTTGAGTTTAAGATGCCTGTGAGCACCATCATAGGACTCTTGAGCGGAGAGTTGAATAAACCAGTCTAGAATTTAGGAGTGAGGCCAGGATTGGAGCCAATAGCATTGGGTGGTATTTAAAGCCTTGGGACTGAACGAGAATGCAGGAGAGAAAAGGCCCAAGCATTAACCCCAGAGGCACTTCTACATCTCCGGTGGGAAGGTAAAGAGCTTGGACTTAGTCCTGAAGTGTAGTTTTCTGAGATATCGTAGCCAAGATAATTTGGGTGATAATGTCAGTTTTATTAGTTATGTGTTTACTTTTACAGACAAAAGTGATTAAGGAAAAGAATAGTGAAGTATGTGGACAGTACGAATAACTGCCAGATGATTCTGCAGAGAAGTGAGCACTGATGGTGCAGGAGAGAGAGGGCAACGCTGCCAGAGCAAAGCACTTAGGCAGGAGAGAAGGAAGGAATCCAGCGCCTATACTGAGGGCCTTGCTATGGAAGCAGGGACCGTCCCCACAGTGTCAGGGAGGGAAGCCAGAGCAAGCCGACACTGGGAGGAGGGGGTGTTCGTGCAGGGAGCACAGAGCCCTTCTCTTCTGACTGCTTCTAGTTCCTCATTGAAATCAAAGGAAAGCAATTAGGAATGGGATCAGGGAGGGGATGTCACAGTTCGAGAAAAGAGCATTCTCCTAGCGTGCAGAGGGGAATGTACCAGGATTACCAGCCTGGCTCAAAGCTTTCTAGTGAATTGTGGACAACATCTGAAGTGAGAATTCAAGAAAGGATGTATGTTTTCTTCTAGCTACTCTCAGCTGCTCAGGGGCATACACCATGCAGGCAGGACGGAATTTAACCAATTACATTTTTCCAGCAACAGAGGGAGAGAAAAGTAAGGAATTATTGCATGGTACTAGAAAAATTAATTACTTATATGGCAAAATATTGAGTAGTCATTTCATGCCATAAATCAAAATAAGTTCTAGATTAAGTAAAGTGATAAGTAAACTAGAATAAAAACTGGAAGAAATAACAAGCTAATATTTATTTCTTAGGATTGGGAGAGAATCTTCCATGCAGAAAAGCAATGGAAGATATCATTTAAAAATATTCATTTAATGCCCAAAAGGTATATGAAAAAAATGCTTAACATCACTAATCATCAGGGAAATGCAAATGAAAACCACAGTGAGATATCATCTCCTACCAGTCAGAATGACTATGATCAAAAAGACAAAGGATAAGTGTTGGTGAGGATATGGAGAAAGGGAAACTCAGATACCGTTGGTCGGACTGTAAATTAGCTCAGTCGTTATGGAAAACAGTATGGAGGTTCCCCTAAAAAACTAAAAACAGAACTACCACATGATTCAGCAATCCCACTACTGGATATTTACCCAAAGAAAAGAAAATCAGTATTTTGATGAGATACTTGCACTCTCATGTTTATTGCAGCACTGTTTACAAAAGCCAAGACATGGAATCAACTAAATGTCTATCGACAGATGAATGGATAAAGAAAATGTGGTATGTATACACAATGGAATATTATTCGGCCATAAGAAAGAACGAAATCCTATCATTTTCAGCAACATGGATGAGCCTGTAAAACATTAAGTGAAACAAGCCCAGCACAGAAAGACAAGTATTGCATATTCTCACTCATATATGGAAGCTAAAAAACTTGACTGCATAGAAGTAGAGTAGAATAGTGGTTACCAGAGGCTGGGAATGGAGAGCTAGCCAGATGTTGGTTAACAAATACAAAATTACAGAGAGGAGGAATAAGTTCCTGTGTTCTAGAGCACTGCAGGGTGATTATAACAATTTATTGTATATTTTCAAATAGCTATAAAAGTGGATTTTGGCTGGGTGCGGTGGCTGATGCCTGTAATCCCAGCACTTTGGGAGGCCAAGGGGCAGATCACCTGAGGTTAGGAGTTTGAGACCAGCCTGATCAACATGGTGAAATCCCGTCTCTACTAAAAATGCAAAAATTAGCCGGGCGTGGTGGCAGGTGCCTGTAATCCCAGCTACTTGGGAGGCTGAGGCAGGAGAATCGCTTGAACCTAGGAGGCGGAGGCAGCGGTGAGCCGAGATCATGCCACTGCACTACTCCAGCCTGGGCAACAGAGTGAGACTCCCTCTCAAAAAAAAAGGAAGAAAAAAGAGTGAATTTTGAATGTTCTCAATGCAAAGAAATATTTGAGGAGATAGATATGTTAATTATCCTGATTTAATCATTACACATTATATATATGTATCAAAACATTACACTGTACCACACAAATATGTACAATTATGTGTCCATTTAAAATAATAAAAGCAAAACAATTATTTTCAATAAAAATACTAAACTTCTGTGTGTAATAACCATGCAAAATTAAAAGGCAAATAATTAGTTGAAGATAAATATCTGCAATAAATATGACAATTTGAAGCCCTTAACATGTAACCCCTTCATTCAAATCTACAAGTACACTAAAACTGCAACTGAAAGCAGCCAGAAGCAAAAGCAGTTCTTAACAACAATTAAAAGCTGATAAATCACATTTTACCTCCCGCCACACCTTAAACAATAATCAAATTTTATTTTTGCTATCATATTAGAAAAGACAAGAAAAAAATACTCAGGTGTCCATGAAATAGATAAAGTCATAGACATTGCTAATGAAAGTATAAACTGGCACAACCCTTCTAAAAAGCTAATGATGAATACACACCAAGAGCCTTAAAAAATGTAATACCCTTAGGCTGTAAAAAACTGTGGCCCTATCTATGTACGTACAGAGATGCTTATTATAGCACAAGTTATGCTTGGCACAAAACTGGCAACTACCTAAATTTCCAACAATAGGAAAACAGTATGTTAATGACATGAGGGAATGCTCACTTCATAAGGGGAAAAAACAGGAAATAAAATTGTTTGTATGCTACTCCAATTTTGGATGATGTGCCCATATATGTGTGTGTGTATATAAACCTCAAAATGTTTGAGGCTATTGCAGACTAGTGATTCAATTTTTTTCCCCAGTAGCTTTTTAAATTTTCCTGTCTTCAATGGGGATGCACTGCTTTTACAATTATTTTTAAAATAAAGACTAGGGGCACTTTCATGTTAAAAAGATCTGGGCATTGTGGTTAAACATGAGCTGACCAGCAGAAAAGGTGACTAAAAAGCTATGGTCACAGTCACCATTTCTAGAAGACTATGCAGGTACAAACACCATTTTTATATGGGGTTTTGGAAAACTAGCAAGGGTCTAGACAAGAATGATCAGGAGAATAAAGCATCTATCATCACTTGCCACAAAAAGAAAAGGTCAAGGAACTACAACTCTGAAGCCTTAGAAAGCTGGTAGAGAGTGTGAACTGTCAACACACCAGATAAACACCTTCAGGACTGCTCATAAAGGGACTCTGCACGGGACAAGGTGCTAGATGACAGGACTTCAAAAGTTTTTCTAAGATACAATGGCTAGAAAGAAGTAGAAAAGGGGAGACTGCCAGAAATTCTTTTTCTGTTTTTTTTTTTTTTTTTTTTTTTTTTTTAGACAGAGTATTGCTCTGTGGCCTAGGCTAGAGGGCAGTGGCACCATCTTGGCTCTCTGCAACCTCTGCCACCCAGATCCAAACAATTCTCCTGTCTCAGCCTCTCGAGTAGCTGGGATTAGGCACCTGCCACTAAGCCTGGCTAATTTCTATATTTTTAGTAGAGACAGGGTTTCACCATCTTGGTCAGGCTGGTGTCGAACTCCTGACCTCATGATCTACCCGTCTCGGCCTCTCAAAGTGATGGGATTACAGGTGTGAGCCACCGAGCCCAACTGTTTTTTGTTTTGTTTTGTTTTGTTTTTTGAGATGGAGTCTCGCTCTGTCACCCAGGCTGGAGTGCAGTAGTGAGATCTTGGCTCACTGCAACCTCTGCCTTCCAGATTCAAGCAATTCTCCTGTCTCAGCCTCCAGAGTAGCTAGGACTGCAGGAGCACACCACGCCTACTTTTTGTATTTTTAGTAGAGATGGGGTTTCACCATGTTGGCCAGGCTGCTTGGCCCCACAAAGTGCTGGGATTACAGGCATGAATTCCAGGCAGGAATTCTTTTAAAATTGTTACTCAGAAATCAGCATCTGCAATAGTAAAGACTTGACTTTAAGAATGGAGAAGTATTTCCTGTCCAAGCGGGACACAGTGTGGAGAGGGGAACTAGAGGCCTTACTAGTCTTTCTTCTAATCCTGTCCTGAGCTTCAACCCACACCCCATATTCAGAGGAATCTTTCCAGGGTTCTGCAGCATATATCAGCATCTTTTTTTAAACACTGGGTTTTTATTCTTAGAATAGCCCTGTACTAAAGGAGCACTACACAGCAAGACCAGGAAGCAGTTCAAATACAGTTAAAGATGAAATCTCAATATGCTACTTAGCTACTCAAAGTTTGTGGTACAGAAAGAGAATGGGGGAAAGGGACTCGATATAAATGCAATACACAAAGAACACTGAACATTATGGAAAGTGAAAACTTGTCTAAATTCTATTGTTTACATTTTAGCACTTCCCAGGAATGCCTGTGGTGAAGTGAGAAAAACACAGGTTTTGAGGGCAGACGTTCCTGGGTTTAAATCCCTGCTGAAATGCTTACTAGCTGGGTGACTTAAGTCTCAATTTTCTCATCTCACAAGGTTGTTTTGATACTACTTGAGATACTGTGGTACTAACTATGAAATGCAAAGTACAGAGCTAACACATGTACATGCTTAATAAGTAGTTTCTTTTCACTAATTTATTAGAGTTTTAATAGAAATAAAACTCTATTAACAGAATTATACTTATATACCTATAATGGTATGACTGATATTCTGTGCCACATTAATTTTACTAAATGAAAGAAAAAATCCCGGTGGTTATGTTTTTGATCACATCATTGCAATTACTATGATAATTCTTATTACATATACTTTTATTTTCAGTTAAAAAGAAACATAATTAGAACTGATGAGTCATCTTCATGTAGTAAGTTTCTGACTGTTCAATTCCATTTTATCTACCGTAGTATTTATTTCATAGGTTTTCAAAACTGGAATTAGAGACTTGAAAGTGAATAGCATATTAATAAGTATCCTATGCTACTCTTTTATACAAATACTTTACATGATTCTTAAGAATACAAAAGGATATTAAATAGTTCAATATTATTCCAATGTTTCTTTTGTTATTTCCCCTATCTTAGGGTAAACACTATTTACTTTCTTAAATAAAAACAGATTAGCCAAATTTCAAATGCTTATTCATTTTATTTTATTTTAGAGACAGGGTCTGGCTCTGTTGCCCAGGCTGGAATGCAGTGGTGCCATCACAGCTCACTGCACCCTCAAACTCCTGAGCCTCAAGTGATCCTTCCATCTCAGCCTCTCAAGTAGGTAGGGTTACAGGTGCATGCCACCATGCCCGGCTAATTTTTAAATTTTTTTGTAGAGTGGGGGGTCTCACTATGTTACCCTGGACTGGTCTCAAACTCCTGGCCTCAAGCAATCCTCCTGCCTCGGCCTTCCAAAGTGCTTGGATCACAGGTGTGAGTTACTGCTCCTACCCATATACTTATATTTATGCTATCGGCATACCTTTACAGGGAAAGCCAGATGAATATTTAAGTAGGAGTGAGAGTTTCTCAGCTCAGGTGGCCACTTGACTTCTCCCCTGCTCTAGAAGTTTATAAAAACCATTAGGCAACTACCAATCTTCTGAGAAAAGTACAAACTCCATCACAGTTGCCTTCAACAGTTTAATCAGCAGAGCTACAAGATCCCACAGGTTATTTTCCAGCACACACCTCTAAAAAGCTAAGACAAAATCATGAAGCTCCATATGAATTCAACAGACAAAGTCTCTTGTTAAGGCTGACAGCTAAAATTTTCAAAGATTTCTTTTTGTGGTTTTAAAATTTAGTTTTCTGAAAGGTATAATTTTTGCTGTCAAGTTATACCATGTTCCAGCAAAAAGGTAATGAAACAGAATAGCTGTATTTATTCATGATACCAAACATTTATGATAGACAACAAAACGTTGTCCTGATTCACTTCTAAAATACTCTATTGCTATAATTATTGATCATACAATGGTGGCATATAATCATTACAAGGAATCCCAGAAAGGTAACGTTTAAGCATCACAACCCTAATCTCGATGCTCTATTTTTATGTAGTTTAATACCTAAACAAGCTGTTAAAGTGCCAATTCCCCTTCAATATAGAACATCGTCTTAAGAGAATTTCAGGTCATGCCCAGTATGACAACTTAAGACAGGGCATTAGAATAAAGAATCAGCTACGTCTTAAAAATAAACTGTCTTAGAGCCAAAATTAACAGACAAGATATAAATATTTTGGTATTACAGGACATAGACACTAACTTTATTTAAACACTGTTACATAAATACAAACCAGCTTTTAAAAAAATGAATATACACTTATACATATTGATATATGAGAAAAAGATGAGCAGACACCTCAAAAATCTTGCCAGTATTTACCAACAAATCAAGATTTTCAAGGAGTAATTTCTTAGATGAATAATCTAAAATATTAAAATTGAGTATCAGATTATACCTATATGCAGATCTTTACTCTTAGAACCATTATTTAAGATAATGACTGAGAGAAGAGAAAATATGTCATTTATTACACATTCCCTACAAATAAATACTTTAAAAATAAATGCCAAGTTCTCACTGATACGTTTTTTCCTGAACACTTAATAATGAATAAGAATGTGGTAAAACCTTTAGTTAGAATCTGATTCCATTAATGCTCCAATTTTGTAATTAATTCCTGAGCTATTACTTTACTTCTGTTAATATGTCTATCTAAGCTTGCAGGGTTTTGCTATGTTATACATATACAGGCGTGAGAGAGGGACACAAAGAAGGAACTTTTCTCTTGAGTTTGATATATCTTATTCAAATTTGTAATATTAAAAAGAGAATAACCTTGATAGATGAGAGACAACATGTACTTCTTTCATTTTTTTTTTTTTTTTTGCATGTAAAGAGAAGTGGCTTCTAAGAACTTGACAAGGCATGATGTATATAACATGCCATGATGTATATAACATGCCATGATGTATATAACATGCCATAATGTACGTCAACTTAAAGAAACAACAGGGAGTTTTTAAAAATGCAATAACTAGTAAAAATTATTCCTTAGTTACCACCCCCATGGATAGTACAATAAATTACTCAACAAAAATGTACAGTTGTTTTTTCAGGTATTTTTTGCAGTAAGTTCCACAACTTCAATATTCTTGTATATGTATTAATATATACATAAATACCACACAGAGATGTCATTAAAACCACAGCCTCTGGCTAACAGATAAGGAATACACTGAAGTTCTATAAAATTATGAAAAGAATATATATACATATATATATTCAAACTGTATGAAGCATCATGACATTTTTCAAAATTCATATTGAAAATCAGCCATTTTAGATGAACCCATATAGTACCACAGAATCAATTTTAACTTTATACTATCTTTGGATATGGCTCACATATTTAATTCTATTAACTGCCTCTTGGAAAATGAACATACTAGCAGCAAGGGATGCTGAATTAGTTTTGTGGAGCTGCACCGGACTTATTATTCAAATAGCTAGCATTATTTTCCTGGTATTTTATATTTATCTTTTAATACAAATATTGCTTCATAAAAAATGTCAATTTGATGAATTTCACCTGATGCATGAGAAGACACATATTATATATTTTTAAAAATGTCCTACATTTCCATGCAACATTTTAAACTTATTTTAGGTATTAATTTAGTAAGTATTACTTGTTGGTAATAGAAAGAAACTAATAATACTCTCATAAAAATGTACTGCTTGTAGGTTCAAGTCAAGTTGGAATTTAATTTCTGCTTTTTAATAATACATCATCTGCATACCATGCAAATACAGCAATGTATCCAAGCACGGAAGTAAACATTTCAAAGGAAAGCAGCAAAGGAAAAAGAAAATAAAGTTTCACCTACAGGGATCCCTCTGACTATTTTCGGTGAGTCCTGGAGATGACATGGATGTGAGACCTGAATGAGTGAACAGAAGCTCAGTGCTGGTCAAGTGAAGCCTCTAGTCACCAGGCAGCTGCCCTCACGTGCATCTTCTGGGATGTAGAACAAAGGAAGTGAGGCTGAAGCCAGAAGCAGGTTTTTCCAAAGAAATTGTAGTAAGCCTGTTAGTTTTTTGCTGATGGCTGAAGCAGACATACATTGGAATCTACTGCCTCTGTAAAATCAAAATGCAAGCTCTCAGGGGCTCTAGTGTGCAAGGATGTATGCACCGGTCTGGGACCATACCAAATGCAGCTCAAAATGGAGGGGAGGGAAGGCTGAAAATATACTAAATCCATATGAATTTATCATCTAGGTACAAAGATGCTTTAGTAACACAGCAAAAGAGAGATGAAATCTTGCTGTTTGAAAGTAGTAACATAAAAACTAAAAATATAGTTCATTTCATAACACACAAGGCATCTATAATTTTCCCCCACCTCATTTTTAATGTAGCATTAGCCTAAAGGTTTTTTCAAATTCAGCAACACTAACCAGGGGCTTGCAATGTGCTGTATATTTTTAACAAGTATCTTAAATCATCAATTCTAATAGTTACAAACACTTCTCCACAATCTTTTCCTTTTTGAAAATAGTATGGTCTAAATCCCACTCCTGCTGGTCCCCTCTGAATCACAGCTCCATCAATCAGCCACTCTCACTGTATCTTCAACCTCTCCCTCTCTACAGCTTCTGTTCCTTTTTCACAGAAATATACTCAACTTCCTCCCAAAATTAAAAAAAAGAAATCCTTCCTTCAACCTAACTCTCTCCTGTAACTACTCTTCTTTCCTTCCTTTAGCCTTAGCTTTTGAAAGCATTGTCTCTACTTCCTTATTCATTTAAATATTTAATAAGCACCAAAGTGCCAAGCACCTGAGTCACAATGGTGAACAAGGCAGAACAGTCCACTCATTCCAATCCTCTGCCATCTGGTTTCCACCCCCACCCCCCACATACACAAAACCATGCTGCTGTAAGTGTCCTCATTAAGATCACCAATTAGCTTCTCAGGCTATATTTCAGTTTGCCTTCTCCACAACAATACGACACTGCTTCTTGACATGTCCTTGCAATGTTCTCCTTATCACATTTTCCCCTTTGCCTCTTGGCCTCCACTATGGGCAACTAGCCCTCTTCTCGTGCCTGTCTGGTGAATGTTGGTGCTTCCTAGATTTCTATGCATTGTCATCTTTTTTTCATTCTGCCCTGTTGTTTGTGGGCAACGTCATTCAAATCCCGGGCTTCCATTCCCACCTACATGCTGGCTACTTTCAAATCTAGCTCAGATCTTTCTCCTGAGGTTCAACAGCCCATTGGACACTTCCACCTATAACGTCTTACAGATACTGCAAATTTAACATGCTCCTGATGAAATTCACTCAATAAGAACGAAATATTAAGGAATAAATTTAAGACTCACATACTGAAAACAACAAAACTGCTTAGAAAAACTGAAGATGACTTAAATAAATAGGGATACATTCCATGTTCATGGATTGAAAGACTCACTATCATTAAGATGACAACTTTCCCCAAATTGATCTATACATGCAACACAACCATCCCTATTAAAGTCTCAGAGGGCTCTGTTCTTTGTTAGAATTGTCAAAATGATCCTAAAATTTATATGGAAAGACAAAGGACCTTAAACAGTCAAACCAATTTTAAAAAGAACTAGGTTGGAGGACTTAGACTTCCCAATTTCACACCTTACTACGAAGCTACAGTAGTCAAGGCAGTGTGGCATTGGCAATAAGGAACAGAGTGGAGAGTTCAGAAAAAAAATCTTACATTATGGTCACTGGTTTCCCAAGGTGCCAAAGCAATTCAATGGGGAAAAGAAGCTCTTTTCAAAAAATAGTTCTGAGGCTTGTGAGGGAGACTTGGGGCCTGTGCAGCCTAGAGCCCCAAGGTCTGCCAAAAAATGGTTCTGAGACAACTGAACATCGATGTGTAAAAAAATGAAGGTGGACTTTTAACTCACACGAACACAAGGCTTAACTGAAAATGGATCACAGATCTAAATGTAAGAGCTAACTAGTGTTGTCAAGGATGAGGAGAAACTGCAGCCCTCACACACTGCTGACAGGAACGTAAAATGGTACAGCCATTTTAGAAAACAGTTCAGCAGTTTCTCAAAAAGTTAAACACAAAGTTGTCATATAATCCATATATTCTAGTCTTAGCTATATACCCAAGATAAATAAAAATGTATGTCAACACAAAGACTTGCGTAAGAAAGTTGATGGCAGCATTATTCAAAATTGGCAAAACCTGGAAACAATCCAAATGTCCATCCGCTGGTGAGTGGATAAACAAAATGGGGTCTATTCATACAATGAAATATTAATTCAGCAATAAAAAGGAACAATATAGTGATTTTTTATTCTACTCAGTTTCTTGAATCTGTGTCTTTCTCTCCATTCTAGCAATGCCTTAAGTCAAATCTAATAGTTTCCCAACTGATCTCTTTTAGTCTAGACCTGCTCTTCTCTAACCTATCTCCTATATGATTCCAGAAAACTTGCTTTAAAATGCAAATCTGATCCTTCTACCCTGATTGAAACCCTCGGGGATATCCCACTCCCTGTCCGGACTCTATCAGCTACAACAATAACCTCTGAGCTCTTTTTGATCATGCACCCCTGACATAGGCATGAATTCCTGTTTGATTACATAATATACAGAAAACTGACATTTAAAAGGATGACATAAAAAAACAAAAGTTCCAGTTTCCTCTCTTCTCCTCATGGTTTGCAAGCCCGCATGCCTCTTTGAAGACCACTGGCCTAGAGGGAAATGTCCAAGTTCCTGTGCGCGGCATTCAAGGTTGGGTACCAGTTGTTCCTTGCCTCTCTGTCCAGCTTCATCCCTCATCACTTCCCCCCACACACCATATGCTTCAGCCAGGCAAATTATTTGTGGCTCCTTCAATAAATAAGAAATTAAATTTTAACTTGTATTCTTGAAATAAACGTATCTGCATCTTTACAATTGTTCTTTCCTCTTCCTGGAATGTCTTTATTATCCTTTCCAGCCCAGCGAGTACTCATCATTCAGATCAAGTGTAATGACCGCTCTCTGGCTGATTACTCCCACCCTAGTGTAGTTATTTCTATTATTTCTATATTGTATTTAAATTATACATTTGCCTTTCTAACCTATAAGCTTTGCCACAGTCCTTTAGCTCCTTGAGGACAGAGGACAGTAACATCATCCAACCTGAGTCACTTAAATATTGCTAAATGGCAGCTCAATAGTTTTGTCTCACATGTTAAGCAAATTCTTTAAGTGAACCAACAAACTCTACTTAAGTTTACCATCTAGCATCATCATCCCTATCTGTAAATGTTAAGGGCTGCCAAGCCAGTAACATGCATAAGCCACATCCATGAGTCATCCAAACAAGTGAGACTCCTCAAAGACTCAGAATTCTCCAAGTCAGATGACTTGGTGCCTTCTATTTTTACTCAAATTTAGCCATCATCATCACTGGGAATTGCTCCCCTTCTAAGATTTCAAACTGAAATCTCTTCTTTGACCATAAGATCCACCTCAACCACTAAAAGTTTTCTTCCCCTTTATGGGGTACCTCACCTGTACCATTCAGCCTGCTTCTTCTCATGGTCTGGTCAGGCCTCTCCTCTCCAGTGTGAACTCCACAGCCAATCATTGCAATCACAGTCTCATTAGCATCCATGGTTATCATGCCCTGCTGGCCCAGCTTACATGTCTTCCCATTTCCAACTCTGTTAGCCAAAGCATATTTGTTTTGCTTTTTTATTTCTGCTTCTGAGCCTAGCCCTGAAAATTCAGATTATCATTCCTTATGTGAATTCTCAAAAAATTCTTTCATCCTTCCATGTCAACTTTTCCCTATATTATCAGCCATCCTTTCCTTCTCTAAGGTCTTAGGAAAAGAGATGGCCCTGGACACTCTCCAAGGATAACCTATCTGGATACCATTTCCTTCCATTTTCTTTAATATCATAATGACTCCTTCAATATGTTCAACTATACCTCCCCTGACTTTGACCCGGATCCTATCTCGTTACATTTTCATTTTTTTCTATCCATTCATGATTGAACAATTAGTTCATGTCACCTTTATTTCCTAACTACTCATACATTTCTTTTTTTGGAGACAGAGTCTTACTCTGTTGCCAAGGCTGAAGTGCAGTGGCACAATCTCGGCTCACTGCAGCCTCTGCCTCCCAGGTTCAAGCAATTCTCATGACCCAGCCTCCCAAGTAGCTGGGACTAGAGGTGTCCGCCACCACGCTGGGCTAATTTTTTTGTATTTTTAGCAGACATGGGGTTTCACCATGCTGGCCAGACCGTTCTCGAATGCCTGACCTCAAGTGATCTGCCTGCCTCAGCCTTCCAAATTCTAGGATTACAGGCATGAGCCACCATGCCTGGCCTATTCATACACTTCTGATTTTCAATTCGGATTCACCCTTTATAAACAGCTCTTTCAGGTCACCAATGACCTGTTCATTGTCAAATCCAACAGGCTCTCCCCATTCGGCTCAACTTCTCTGCATTACTTGTATCACGGATAACCACTTTTCCTCCTTTAAACTCTCTCCTCTGCAGTTTTTTGTTTGTTTGTTTTTTTGTTTTTGTTTTTGTCACTACATTGCCTTGGTCTTCCTGTTTCTCTGACCACTCTGGTTCCGCCTCTTCCACTGGCTCTGCTTTCCAGAGCTAAGTCATCAATGTCTTATGTCTTTAAAGACTATGAAAGCTTATGTACTCTACATGTGCTTACAATAATGGAATGCCTTCCCCACTAAAAATATAAAATAAGGACTTTTATGATCCTAATCTCCTTTTTCTGCTATCTAATATTTGAGTGACTGTCACTAAAAAGTTTAAATGAATGCAGTATTTGGGGAACACAGAAAAATTTCCGACTGCCAATATTAAGACAAGAACAACAACTGGTTTTAATAGTCTTGTAGAGATTGGCCATATGCAGCAGAAGTAAGGTGAACATAACTCATCAACCTCTATGGAGTATAGAAGGGAGAATCCAGAACTTGGTGGATGATATTAATCTACATTACTAATTTTGAAGGTTACTAATTTTGTATTTTGGTTCTCAAAAGTCAGTTTTCCCCCAATTTAGAAAAGAGCTTCTAAATATAAGTTGAATAAAGCAATTGGAGGAAGTAATACCCTTTATTTTCCTGCAACCTGAGAAGGAAAAAGGCAATATTCAAAAAATAATAAATTGCCACAGTATGTTCAAACAAATTTTTAAATGTTTTTTTCTTCACTAATACTTTGGAAAAGCTATTACATTTCTGTTTTTCTTGTTATAGGGTACTTTTTTATTTGAGATAAGAGTCTCATTCTGTGGCTCAGGCTAGAGTGCAGTGCTGTGATCTTGGCTCACTACAACCTCCGCCTCCCGAATTCAGGTGATTCTCCTCCCTCAGCCTCCTGAGTAGCTGGGTGTACCAACACGCCTGGCTAGTTTTTGAATTTTTAGTAGAGATGGGGTTTCACCATGTTGGCCAGGCTGGTCTTGAACTCCTGACCTCAGGTGATCCACCCCCCTCGGCTTCCCAAAGGAGGCCCTTCCAAAGTGCTAGGATTACAGGCGTGAGCCACCATGCCCAGGCCTCGTTTTTAAAATATTAGCAAAACACTCAAGAAGAAACAATTCTGAATGAACACTGATACTAAAAATCTTGATATAATGCAACATTCAATTTGGGGTTTGTTCACATTTGAGATCTTTAATTGGCCTGTGGGTGGATTTGATGTGCTGTTAATTGTACATAATTAGGAATGTGTGTATAAACAAGATATTTCAGCTTAAATTGAATTATTCTATCGGGTAATATGCAACACTACCTAACCTTTTGCAAACTGCTATTCTCTTCTTTTTCTCTGAATATTGTCATTCTAAAAAAAGTATGCCTCAGCACTGAGATGCAAGTAAAACTGACATTTTACATAATCTGTGTCCCTGCCCTGTCTATTAATATTAACTTGATTGTTTTTTTCATCTCTTGCTGTTACGTAAGAAGATACTAAACTAGTCAACCAAAAGAAAAGAATGAGAAGGATTTATAAGGATTTCAAATCTTATTTTAAAGCACTGATTTAAAAAAAAAAAAAAAAGTATACAAGTAGTGGTTTACAAATCGAATTAAGAACAATGACAGCCATGACAACACATTGTATCACACGGTCATTTAACATTACCTTCAACAAACTGGCCAGGAGCTTAATCATTTACTATAACTGTGGTAGGTCAAACAGAAATCCAGCCAAACAAGGCTGTTCAATAATAACTAAAGGAGGAATATGCCTTTATACCTTTTATCTTGAGAATTCGTCATTTTTTCTAAATTCAAACAGATCAGACATATCAACAATTCAACCATAAACGATATACTTGGAAATCTTTAACCATTCAGTAAATCTAAAGGACAATGCTGGTGTACATGTGAAGTATAATAAGCATAAAACAACTAAATCAGAAGCGATTTCAAAAAGTTTTCTCAGTTATTGAAATGAGTCTCTCGAGAATAGGATTTCTAGTACTTAATTGCTCATAAGTAATTAATTGAAAAATGGCGGCCGGGCGCGGTGGCTCAAGCCTGTAATCCCAGCACTTTGGGAGGCCGAGACGGGCGGATCACGAGGTCAGGAGATCGAGACCATCCTGGCTAACACGGTGAAACCCCGTCTCTACTAAAAATACAAAAAAACTAGCCGGGCGAGGTGGCGGGCGCCTGTAGACCCAGCTACTCAGGAGGCTGCGGCAGGAGAATGGCGTGAACCCGGGAGGCGGAGCTTGCAGTGAGCCGAGATTGAGCCACTGCACTCCAGTCTGGGCGACAGAGCGAGACTCCGCCTCAAAAAAAAAAAAAAAGAAAAAAGAAAAATGGCAAACTGTAAGAACCTTGAGCTGCTGGAAAGTTTGTATTTTTTTCTGTTTTTCACTAGCGTTTCTCCATGACCAGTAACGGTCAATATAACCAAGAATTATTCTCTAGTGTCCCTCCTTCAGGCATTCCCTAAACGTAAAAAGTAATGCTGGGTGCTTTTGGAATCCGAGAATATATTTCATTTGAGCCTCCAATTTTACAGATGGAAAGAGAAACTGTGCCTGAAAAGCTAAGAGACTCATCCAAAGTCACAAGACAGCAGCAGAGCAGGACCCAGCACTGAAGACCTCTCAGGAGGTTCAAGTGACTGCAAGGTCAATTGCAGGGGCACCTCTTGATCTTTGTCACCATTCCCTTTCCACGTGGCCCAGATGCACAAGAGAAACCAGAATCTTCTTAAACTATGATTCTCAACAACCTCAAAGTTAGCACTGCACCTTCCTAACATACCATTTATAAAGGTCATTAGCAGAAACTCTCACTTGGTATATATGTGCTAAAGAGAATATCAAAACCACTTGTGATTAAACAAAACCTACAAAAACAGTATTAAGTTTTACTTTTTTGTGTAAACTGATTTTTAAAAAATGAGTTCGTTGATCATTATCAAGAGAGAACATCTGACACCAATTAACTCTCAACTACTTTAAAGTGAAGAATTAACACAAAATTACCTTTGAAGGTTTCAAGTTCCTTCCTGTAGGAAAAAAAAAAAAGACAAGACATTGCAAATTTAAAATCTCTTCCCAATGAAAACTGTTCTTCCATCATAATAAAAATTTATGTACTTTAAATGCCCACAGTGGTATTTCTGGATCTTCACACATCAGTTATACTTTACTGAAATGACCAGTACAATGAGCCTAAACCAACTATTTTCAGTTATTTCTGCTATTTTCTTTTTTTTTTTTTGAGACGGAGTCTCGCTCTGTTGCCCAGGCTGGAGTGCAGTGGCCGGATCTCAGCTCTCTGCAAGCTCCGCCTCCCGAGTTTACGCCATTCTCCTGCCTCAGCCTCCCGAGTAGCTGGGACTACAGGCGCCCGCCACCTCGCCCGGCTAGTTTTTTGTATTTTTTAGTAGAGACGGGGTTTCACCGTGTTAGCCAGGATGGTCTCGATCTCCTGACCTCGTGATCCGCCCGTCTCGGCCTCCCAAAGTGCTGGGATTACAGGCTTGAGCCACCGCGCCCGGCCTATTTCTGCTATTTTTTATTAATGGCTCAAAAAAGTTCCACCAGAATCCGAATAATAATCTAAACATTTTCATCTAAACAATAAAACAATTATAACAACACAGCATTTTAATCCCAGCTATGAACCCTCTCATATATATAAGAATCAGTTTATAAAATGCACTTAACACAATTTCTCCTTGATGGATAAATATTCAATACTGGATTTTTGAGATCATTAGTTAAAAATTATCCAAAATAGAAGCAGTTGTTTTCCCTTTCAACAGCAAAGGAAAAAAGGGGGAAAGCACATATCAAAGGATTGAGGTGCACAGCTCATTCTGCCACAAAGGGCCAAGCCTCCAGGAATCTTCTGGTTTATTATTCTGTTAATGTTAAGTAAGGATGCCAAAACACAAAGGTTCCTGGGAAATGTACAGTGGGGAAAATATATACTAAAACAAACATTTTGTGACAAAGAAAGCAAAGCAAGTTGTTTTGAGGCTTTCCCTCACAATTTTGCAGTTACGTATTTTTTTCCTCATTATCAGTACTAATGAGTAATTCTGAGGAAATAAAGGCTTGTTATTCTGCTTAAAATATGAGACATTTATTTTTTACTTGCACTCTAGAGTTTTACTAAAAATCTAGAGATGTTTGGAATTCTTAAATCAATTTTCTACACACCTAATTACAATACCCCTCATGTTCCAAAATAGCTGACTACATTCAACAGCTGCTAGAAAGGACTAGCAAGCTGCCTACTGAAAGGCCAAGTAGACAATGTTCTTGCAACAGCCAAAGTGAAGGTTCTTAAATCAGATGGTCATCCCACTCCTTTTTTCCCTAACAATATCTACTTATAATAATTATCCAGCACCATGGTTTAAAAACCATGCAAGAATTTTCAATCCCATTTTTTCAAAGACCTGTGTGGCCGGGCATGGTGGCTCACACCTGTAATCCCAGCACTTTGGGAGGCTGAGGCGGGTGGATCACCTGAGGTCAGGAGTTCAAGATCAGCCTGGCCAACACAGTGAAACCCCATCTCTACTAAAAATACAAAAAATTAGCCAGGCGTGGTGGCGGGCACCTGTAATCCCAGCTACTAGGGAGGCTGAGGCAGGAGAATCGCTTGAACCCAGGAGGCACAGTTTGCAACGAGCCAAGAAGGCGCCACTGCACTCCAGCCTGGGTAACAGAGCGAGACTCTGTCTCAAAAAAAAAAAAAAAAAGAAAACCCTGGGTTAATTGTTTCCCTTCAGTCAATAAAATAATCAACTTCATTCTTAAAAGCTTAGCTAGGTACAAGCTACATATGCCTAAAATCTGCTTTATACCCCAATAATAAAAACCAGAATACAACAGGAAGGCAACATGTATCATAAGAGGATCTCAAAAAGATATCTTTAATCTACTTCTTAGTGACGTCCTCACATTAGCAATTCCCCGATGTGAGGAAAGTTGACGGAACACTCAGTTCAATATTCTAATGAGCAATTCTTTTTTTTCTATGATTACAATCTTTAGAGAGCTTCTAATTTTCTTCTTTTAGAATGTGTGACTGTGAGCAGAATTTCTAAAGGGCTCTCCTGTTTTAAAAAGCTGAAACTCAGAATAATGATTTCACACACACTGTTCTTCTCCTACCCCCAAATATTAACAACCATAAAAACAAGGAATCCAGCATCTACTACTAAATACATTAATGAGTGAGTGTGCAATTGAGGAGGGTGCTTTTCCTATGGACGCGTCCTGCACACCCTGTAACCGCCTGGCTGCTGCTATGAAGAGGACAAGCCCAGCATCTTCTGGGTATCCTCTGTCACACAGTGTCATGACCCACAACTCCACAACTGCCAGTGAAATTTCCAAGAAACTTCCCTTCAGAAAGAAAATCATTCCTGTACCCAATTCCTAAAAAAGACGACTGCTTGAAGTAGTGGTGGTACAAATAATTGGTTTAAAGAAAAAAATCAGTATTATGGAACCCTTTTTTTTTTTTTTTTTTTGAGACAGAGTCTCACTTTGTCACCCAGGCTGCAGTGCAGTGGTGTGATCTCGGCTCACTGCAACCTCTGCCTCCTGGGTTCAAGCAATTCTCCTGCCTCAGCCTCCCGAGTAGCTGGGATTACAGCCACCCACCACCACACCTGGCTAATTTTTCTAGTTTTAGTAGAGATGGGGTTTCACCGTGTTGGCCAGACTGGTCTCAAACTCCTAACCTCAGGTGATCTGCCCACCTCGGCCTCTCAAAGTGCTGGGATTAGAGGCATGAGTCATTGTGCCCGACCAGTATTATGGAACTTTTAAAGAACTGATGAAGTAAAGCAGCAGCACTGAAAGCCTTGAAATTTCACAATTTTTAGGGTGTACTCCACCATCTGTTAGAGGTACTCAGCATTTGGAAATACAGAACATGTAATAGAAGGTAGGGAAAGGCACGTCAGTCACAGGCAGCAGTGACTGTGAAGTCACGGAGGCCAAAGACGCAGGTTATATTTAGGAAACAGACTTCAGAACAGCAATACTTCAGCAAGTACTTGTCCTAAAGCAAATACTTCAGAACAGCAGGCTGAATGAAGAGAAAGTAATTCAGATAAAAAGGTAGAGAGTTCTCAGTGCCAGGCTAAAATATTTTGTTTTATTTTTAGCAGGAGAATAACATGAGCAAAGCTGTATTTTAGGAAGAACGTTCTAGCTGTGATGGATGGATATATTGGCAAGGGAGAGAATAAAAGCAGTGAGTACTCAGGAAACCAAGGGGGGCACGTGGGGAAGAGCTAATTAATACTTGGAAAGAGCAATGTTAAGTGGCAATGACAATGAAATGAAGGATTCCAATTTGAAAAGTATCATAAAGTATCAAGGCATCTGACTAAATGGGGTAAGGAGAGGAAGGAGACAAGCATGCTAACTGGGGCAGTTCTCGTCTGGATCATGAGAAGGAAAAGATTTTGGAGGGCAATGCATGAGTTCAGTTTGGGAATTGCTGAAACAGGAAGACTGAAAGCTGCAGAAGGAAATCCCATCCCCTTCAGCCTACTCGAGGATTTAACTCCTACAGATTCCTACTCCCTTGCTTCACATTCACTCTTGAACCCATTCCAATTTGGCTTCTGGACCCCCCACTACACAATCAAGGCCACCAACAATCATCATGTTGCCAAATCCAGTGACCACTTCTCTGTTTTCATCCTAATCCTTCAGCAGCATTTGATGCCAACTAGTGGTTTCTTGAAACAGTTCTCTCTAGTGTTCTCCTACCTCCTCAGTTTTTTTTTTTTTTTTTTTTTTTTTTTTTGTTATTGTCTCCATCCTTACAGACCACCAGATGCTGGAGTGCTACAGGCTTGGTTCTGAGCCCTCTTCTCTCCTCAGCTTACATTCGCTCACAAGCCAATTTCACCCTTAGCTTTAAATGCCATCCATATGCTACTAACTTCCTGATTGCATTTCCTATCTTGATCTCTTCTTTGAGCTCCAGACTCATATGCAACTGCCCATTTGATAGCTTTATGCAAAAGTGGAGTAGGCTACTCAAACATCCGTAAGACAGCCTGTTCTTCTCCAGCCTAACTTATCTCAGTTAATGGCATTACCCAGCTCCTCAAGTTTTGGCTCATCCATCTCCCTCATTCTCCATCCAATTCATCAATAAATCCTGTCAATTCTATCTCAAAACATAGCCTGAATGGATCCATTTCTCTCCGTCATCACTGCCATCAACTTTATATAAATATCCATTTTCTTACACTAAATATAATCTTGGTTAAGTTCAATTAGTCATTCAACAAAAATGTATTAAGCCTTAGACACTATGATAATGTTAGGAATAGCATTAGGAATAATGCTAGGTTTGGGATAGACATGTTCCATAACCTCAAGGAACTTTAGTGGGAGAGACACAGAAATAAAGCAATAATTAGAAATCAATGTTATAGATTACAGTGCTTTGGTAATGACATGCTGAGGATTCTCTAGGAATAAAGAAGAGAGGACAATTCATACACTTAGGTTTGGTAGGAAAGGCCTCCCGGAGAAGCAAGGACTGAGCTGATGAGTTTTCAAGGACAGTATAACTGATGATGATGGGCAACATTTATTCAGAACATGGCAGATATTTTACTCTTAAGCATTAAGTCATACTCTCAGTTAACCAGATGAAAAAGCATGGGTAAGCAGGAGTTTTAAGTTCTAGTCACTCTCCTTCAAACTGTGTTATTAGCATAAAAATGCTAATAATAATAATTAGTGTAAAACAGCCTTCAAGTTCATCTTTTCCAAGAAGACTTAACTGACATCCAATCAGTGATCTCTCCTTTATCAAAAATTCTATAGCACTAAACGCAATCAGTGTTACACATCTCACGTGCTGCCTTGTAATGTGGTTCTGTCTGTACAGGTGTCGTCTCTACAGTTACACTACAGGGTTCCTGAAGTGCAGAGACTGTATATCTTCCATCCTGCATCACACACGTGCCCAGAGTTGGACCCAACAGTCAGCAAATCATTATTACAAAGTACTGAGGCTGCAGGATGACTAAGATCTGCTTCTTCAAAGAGGCCCTTGCTGTAACTATATTTTATTTTTGATAAAGTTTGATCAAATATTATCTCATTTGAAGCAACTTATTTGTTGCTTGCATTTTCTAAAAATTGAGTTTATTTCCATAGTTTAATAGTATTTTCAGAAGACCAAATAAGAAGAATTGAAATGTCTCGTTTTAAATGTTAACATATTTCAAAATTTACTCAATTCAGCTAGTGCCTTTACAAAATTTAGCATAACCCTAAAACTAAAACATTCAACACCGGGATCAAAAGCTAATCAAATTCCAAAGGGTGAAACTGCTATTATTTAATCATTCTCTCTCCAGGGATTGAGTTATGAAGGAGAATAAAAATGAAAGAATCACGTTAATAAAGGAATGTTACAAGAAGTATATTAAATCTATATATGAGTAGAAATCAACCAGCTCAGACTCAAGATGAAAACTTAATAGACAGAAGCTCCTGGATAAATGCCTCCATAAACACAGATAAAGCAAACTCTCTCTCTAAATACTAAACTGCCTCCCTAGGACAAATCCATGATAAAAGGCTAACACAAAATACCAACATTCAAAATGCACCTACCATTTTTCTTCATATGTAGAAATGTTTAGGGGAAATTTTTTTTTTTTTTTTTTTTTTTGAGACGGAGTCTCGCTGTGTCGCCCAGGCTGGAGTGCAGTGGCCAGATCTCAGCTCACTGCAAGCTCCGCCTCCCGGGTTTACGCCATTCTCCTGCCTCAGCCTCCCAAGTAGCTGGGACTACAGGCGCCCGCCACCTCGCCCGGCTAGTTTTTTGTATTTTTTAGTAGAGACGGGGTTTCACCGTGTTAGCCAGGATGGTCTCGATCTCCTGACCTCGTGATCTGCCCGTCTCGGCCTCCCAAAGTGCTGGGATTACAGGCTTGAGCCACCGCGCCCGGCGGGGAAATTGTTTTAAGCATGATCAGCAATGTTCTTTTATAGAACACTCCTGAACCGTGTTCCTTTGCTGTGGTTGATGGACAGAACCTATTACTGTGACTGCTTGTTCCTGGGAAAGACCTCACAAGCCCATTCTTAAGAAAGAAGGGCCAGGCGCGGTGGCTCAATTCTGTAATCCCAGCACTTTGGGAGGCCGAGACGGGCGGATCACGAGGTCAGGAGATCGAGACCATCCTGGCTAACACGGTGAAACCCCGTCTCTACTTAAAAAAAAAAAAAAAAAAAAAAAGAAAGCAGCACCTACCATTCATCATCACCAAGTCAGCGGTCTGTTGTTTCCCGGCAGTCCACAGTCCTGCAGTACCACCCTACAGACTTGGTGGGGCTGCCGGTGATAAGAGTCTGAGGGGGATTGGGGATGGGTGGTGGGAGGGGCCTCCTTCCAGCTTGAGATGAATTTTCTCAGGACTCTCTATACCTTAAAAGTCTCTGTTGTCATTTATTCTTATACCAAACCAGCAAAACATTTTCAACATTTACAAAATAAAACCTTAAAAAGCAGCTAGTTCACTGTAAAAATGGCATTAAATCCTTATTTATTATGCTATTAATATATACTGTATATATCTATTTTGGGCAAATACAGACAAGAAAGTAACAGGATGATAAGATTCCAGAATCTTGGATTGATTATTTATTTATTTATTTATTTATTTATTTATTTATTTATTTATTTATTTATTTATTTTTGGAGACGAAGTCTTGCTCTTGTCCCCCGCCGGCTGGAGTGCGATGGCACGATCTCGGCTCACTCCAACCTCCACCTCCTGGGTTCAAGCAATTCTCCTGCCTCAGCCTCCCGAGTAGCTGGGATTACAGGCATCTGCCACTATGCCCGGCTAATTTTTATATTTTTAGTAGAGACAGGGTTTCACCATGTTGGCCAGGCTGGTCTTGAACTCCTGACCTCTGGTGATCCGCCCGCCTCGGCCTCCCAAAGTGCTGGGATTACAGGCATGAGCCACCATGCCCAGCCCAGAATCTTGGAATTTAAAGTTGAAAAGGATCTGAAGGATATGGTAACAAAGATGACTTGGAATTTAAGAAAAATGGATTCCAAAAAAGATAATGAAGGTCTAGGCAGGTTGGCAGCACTAAGTTATATGTGGATTACATTCCATCCCACCTTGCAAGAATCACTTCCCTAAACCTGTTTTACATGAAAATCTATTTGATTTAGAAACCATGCCTGGAGAAAGAGGTTGAAGCAAGTAGGATAAGGCAAGATGAGATAGGGGTAAGGGATATTTACTGAGTTCCTACTGTATACCCCACATTATGCAAAGCACTTTACACACACTGTCTCCTATCACTTACAATTACCTAACTGTAGGTATCATCACCCTCACTTAATACATGAGGAAAATGGGGCTTGAGGATGGAAGGCCACACAGATAACAAGTGACAGAACTGGGAATAAAACCCACAGCTCTCTGACTTTGCATGTGTATCATCTTCAGCATCCAGAATATAGTTCAAGGGTCAAGTTTAGCTCTAACAGAAAGTTACTTAAGTAGATCACTAAATCTATAGAATTCCAGAGTCAGATATATGAAACTCAGAGCCACCCCAAAACATCCAGGCAACATCTGGGTCTACCTAGCTCGGGGAAAGTACATTATTTTTAGGAAACGAATAAAAACTAATGTTGAAAGCCAAGAGCATTGATGTATGCATGAGGTAAAATCCCCAACACAGCCCTGAAGACATCTCATGGTTTTCAAAAACAAGTCTGCAAAAAACACTTTTATTTTCACTGGTGTACTGGTGTTTAGTGACTAGCCCACAGCAACTAATTGGCTAAGAATTTTTATTATAAAACGATTTTAAAAATGTATATCACCTCTGTGTTACTGATTTTTTTATTCAAAATTCTTAGTGGCTAGCCAATCCCTTAAAGAATCATGCTGCCATTAATTATCACCAAATCAATGGCTTGTCATTTATCAGCCATCCACAGTCAAGCCCCACCTGAAACTGTATATCCTTACAGGCTTGTTGCCATTTATAGCTGATAGGGTAGAAGGTGGACTTTTTTTTTTTTAAACTCATGCATCCTACATACAAATATATTCCTGATCAAGCGACATCAGGCCCTAAAATCTCTGCTTGTCCACCCTTATATTGAATCACCCACACCAGTCCATACATGCAGAGAAGCAAGGTCCTTTCCATACTCCATGGCACCCAAGCACAGAGTGCAGATAGCTTTGTGTGGAGGCAGTCTACTATCAAAGATAGGAGGAGACTTTAAAATCAGGAAACATTTGGTTCTGGCCCAGCACCACTACTTCCAACTCCTGAGAAGTTGTTTATCTCCCCTAATCTCTCTTTTCTTACTGGTAGAGAAGAGAGTACACCTACTCAAATGGTCATTGTGAGACTTCTATTGAGTTAATTTAGAGTTTTTAAGCAATGTCTCTGGTACATATTAAGTGTTCAATAACGGCTATAGCTATAATCACCATCATCATTTCATTTTTTATCTTGATGATGAGAAATCTTAATATCTGCATTTGGGAAAAAATGAACACTCTAACAGTAATATAAATGAAGGGACACAAGACTACAGACAGGAAGACTAATTAGGAGGCTATTAGTGTAACTCAGGCTACAAAGATTTGGGCTAGAACTCCGGGAAGGATCGGTGAAGACAGAAAGGCAAGGACAGAGTCAGGAAATACTGGGCTGGACTGAGAACTGAGCAGACGGTAGGAGGAAAGAGGAGATTATGAAGACTTCCACATTTGTGGCCTGGATAAATCTGTAGTGATGGAATCTTATTACAACAGAAAAAGGTCAGGTTTTGCTGTGGAAGACCATTTTGGGTATGGTGCTGTTGAGAAGTCCAGGAAGAGCTGTGTAGGTGGCAACTGGTTCTGCAGGTAAGAAGAGAGACCTGCACTGAATACAGTGGTTTGATAATGATCACCTTATGGCAGGCAGATGAGCCAAGGATGTAGAAGAGCTTGCCCAAGGAGGGACTGAAGAACGAGAGGAGGCAACAACCAAGACCACAGCACAAGTGAACACCAGCATTAAAGCATCTACAAAGAAAACTAAAATGAATCTGAGGCAGAGAAGAACATTTAGGATACTGGTGTTGAAGTCAAGAGAGGACAGTATCAACTCAGGTAAATAAAGATTGATTTGTCAAGGACCTTAGTTACTTAAAAAGCTAAGAAAAACATAAGTTAAACACTTCAATGAATCACAGATTTGTTCTCTAACAATGTTTTCATATTATACAATGTTGATACAATCTTTCTTTTTCGACAATATTTTAACTGTGGTATGCCGTGTAACTTGCCCATTCATTTTAATTAAGAAATATTCTTTTTTTTTTTGAGGTGGAGTCTCACTCTGTTGCCCGGGCTGGAGTGCAGTGGCTGGATCTCAGCTCACTGCAAGCTCCGCTTTCCGGGTCCATGCCATTCTCCTGCCTCAGCCTCCCGAGTAGCTGGGACTACAGGCACCCGCCATCTCGCCCGGCTAGTTTTTTTGTATTTTTTAGTAGAGACGGGGTTTCACCGTGTTAGCCAGGATGGTCTCGATCTCCTGACCTTGTGATCCGCTCGTCTCGGCCTCCCAAAGTGCTGGGATTACAGGCTGGAGCCACCGCGCCCGGCCAAGAAATATTCTTAAAGGTTCACTATGAGGTAAAATCCTGTTTTAACTCTCCCCAAACTAGAACAATGTTAACAATTTTAAAGGATACTTTTTAGCTTTTAAAAACCCATGTACAGCAGGAATATTGGGATCAACTAATAAATTCTCAAATCTACCTGAATTAATCCTTAAGAACTATAACTTCTATTTTCTCTTCCTCAAAAGTAACATGTTATTTTATATGATAATAATGCACTTCTCTGATAAGTTATAAGAATTGGTCCTAGGCTGAGGCAGGTTCCAGACCAGCCTGACCAAGATGGAGAAATCCCATCTCTACTAAAAAAAAAAATACAACATTAGCCAGGAGTGGTGGCACATGCCTGTAATCCCAGCTACTCGGGAGCTGAGGCAGGATAATCGCTTGAACCTGGGAGGTAGAGGTTGTGGTGAGCCGAGATCGCACCATTGCACTCCAGCCTGGACAACAAGAGCAAAAATCCATCTCAAAATAAAAAAAGAAAAAGAAAAGGAAAAAAAAATTGGGCCTAAACAGACCATAACAGGAAACTTCCAGAGAGGAAGGAAAATGCTGCTATCTTTGGGGAAAAATGTCCCTCTTTGAAATCCAGTATCAAACCTCTCCAGTAGCATTAGCTGGGCACAATAGTAATAAATGAATTCTAAAACACTGAAAGTTATTACAGACTCTGTAAATTATAATGTACAAACTATAATCAATCTAACTTTGGAAAAAGGATTACCTGTTTTTCAACCCAGGATAAGAATAATTTTGCTTTGCTTAATTTTGAAAAACTTTTCTCAAGATTGCTACATCTTTAGTCTCCACTCCTCTCCACCTCAAAGATACACTTTAGGTTTCCTTGCCTCTTAAAAACAAAAAGCTTTATGAACCCCAGCGTGTCATTTACATAACTGGAGGGAAAGAGATAACAAAAAGAACTTTGTAAACCAGTTAGAGAAATATTTATTACTTAAAAATGGCAAACAGATACTCATTGTTCAAAATAAAGCTTTAAGAACTTAAATATCAGTCCTAAACTATATTTACTGTCAACCCAAAGATCTAATAAACTGTTAAATATTCTAGCTACATCTGTTCTCGTGACTACACATGAAGTCTGAAACTGCCAAGATTTATTCTCTAACAGACACTTTAGAGCAAAAATTTTGTTAAGTTCAATTCCTTGCCAACTCATAAGCTTAGGTTTAATTTTAAAAGAAAATGTAAGGTGTGATTACACATTTATGAAGCCAACAAATTCATAGCTCTCAGTCTGTTTTCAAGAGGTCATTGGCCTAGTATATGTGATTACATTGTAATAAACACAATAAAATAAAAATGTCAATTTACTTTCAATTAACCACCTGGGAACCATCTAAAATCTAGCATCTAATAGGGAAGGGGGAGTAAAAGGAGAAAATGGAGAAAAGAGATACAAGTTTCAGCCTTTCTTATATTTTCCATGCCTCTACTTCACTTTTTGAATAGAATAGTTACAACAACAATTTTTACTGTCCTTGTCTTCTAATTCTAATATCTGTGTCAGTTTTTAATGGCTTGATTGACTGGTTATCTTCATCCATATGTTCTCCTAGTAATCTTTGATTAGATACCAGACATTGTGATTTATCTTGTTGGTGCTAGGTATTTTTATATTCCTATAAATACTCTTGAGCTTTGTTTGTAATACAGTTAATTTACTTGGAAACAGCTTGATCCTTCTGATGCTTGCTTTATGATTTGCTAAGCACGTCTGAAGCAGTGTTCAGATAAGAGCCAATTACACGTCCTACTGAGGCAAGAATTCACCAAGTCCACTTCCCAACACCTCGGTAATTATGAGTTTTCCCAGTCTGACTATTGGGAAGAGGCACTGTGTGAGTGCCAAGCACTGTTAGCTCATCCTCTTGGATATTTTTTTCCCTCCTGCCTTGGATAGTTTTCTCACCTGTATTATCAGGTGAATATTCATGGACACCCTCTCAGCAACTCTCTCCTCTCTGGGACTGTGTCCTGTAAACTCCAGCTGCCTTGATCTCCCCAGATTTAACTCTTCAACTCTGAGTCTGCCAGGCTCTGCCTGGGTCCATTTCCCTGCACTGCACCCTGGAAACTCTCTCTAGGCAGGATGCAGAGGCAATCACAGGGTTCACCTCACTTGTTTCCTATTTATCAGGTACCATCACATCTCTCCTTTGTCCAAAATCCAGTGTCTTAAAAACATTCTCTCGTTTATTTTGCCTGGTTTTTCACTGTATCCGGTGGGAGAATAAATCTGGTCCCTGTTACTCCATCCTGAGTGGATGCAGAAGTCCACTCCCTTTTTGTAAAGTCATTGCCTGAGGAAAAGTTGTCCTGCTCCCCTTTTCATTCAGCGTCCAAACAGACCTCTGCTGCAGAACTGCAGAAGCTAGTTACTGCCCTGCTGCTTGGCTCCTTTGGAGAAGGTGCTCTGGATCTTTTCTTTTGGTTCCAGAGCCATCTTCACCCTGAAGAATGCTGTTGGTTTCTTCTCTCCCATTCTCAGCTCAGCAAAGCTAGGCCTGAGGGCCACACTCCTGCCACATCTCCCCTTCTCCCCAATTCACCAACTCACCAGTCTCTTGGCAGGTGAGCTTGAACAGTCATTTCCTGAAGCTCAGGAGTTTGGCAGGTTATTCTCTGGAACATAGACTGGTCAAATACCACTACAGATATGCCATAATCTCTTAAATAAATCTGTTATGCTTTGTTCTAAAGATTTTCTAAATATAGTCCACAGTCCAAATGTTACCAAAAAACAAAACAAAAAAACACAAACAAAAAGAAGGACAGAGTCCCTTGGCATTAACTATAATAGATACATAAACATAAAGCAAAAAGAATCAGGACCCTTAAAATATGCATAAGCACTAAATGTCATCAGAAGCAGCAGCGACCACAACTTCCAGGAGGTGGGTTCTAGGAGACAACCAAATATCAAAGTCTGGATAAATCAGTGAAAAATGTTTCTGGAGTCAGTATGCCCCTAAGCAGGTTTTGAATCCAACAGAAGACTATGTTAAAATTATGAGTCACTTATAATTAACAAGAATTGCTAAAATCACTGTTCTTCAAGATGTTGCTATTTTTGGAGAAATTCTGATGGTATGCTGTGTACTGAAGGGGAATGCATAAGTACTGAAGGGGAATGCATAAGGGATCTAGAAATTTAGAAATAAGAAATATTTTAACTAAATTACACACTTATGTATGATTTCAAGTATAACTAATTATTGTGAGAGAATTTCAATAAGCACTCTAAGGACTATGGAGCACTGGAAAGATTAAAAATCTAGAAGGTTGAGATTCTATACTTTCATTTAGCTCTATCTCTAAACCTACCTACTGTTCATGACTTGGGGTCTTTGTTACCACTGTTCCTTCTGTTTGGAGCTGGACAGTCCTAGATCTTCATATGGCTGCCTTCTTACTGAAGCCTCTTCTCACATATCTTCTCAGAAGGGCCTGCCCTGCTCACCCAAGCTGAAGCAGTCCCCTCCTGCCTTACCACTATACTATCACTCCATTTTATTTCCTTCAAGGTTTATATCATTGTCTGAAATTATCCTTCTTTTTTCTTTATACGTTTATCATCTGTCTTCCTCCACACCCAAAAGAATGTAAGCTGACTCTCAAATTTCAAGCCCACATTTCTAATTGCTAGCTAGACAATTCCATGTAAATGTTTTTAAGTTCTTTATTTTGACTCATATACTAAATATCAGCTCTTCTTTCTTTATGAAAAATATATTTCCTATTGGTTACAAAAGCTTCTGCCAGGGTCCATGAATTAGATTCATAAGGCTGTGCACTCATCTTCTGAACTATCTGACAACTTAGCTACTGGTGTGAGTACCTGTCTTCACCTATAGCCATATTCTAGCCACTATACAACGTTTTGCTGTTTATCAAGGCATTGTCCATTCCTGTCTATCAAGGCACTGGTAACAGTAATATCATTTTACATGCAGAAAAGTATTTAGAAAAGCAATTTACGGGTATCTTCCCCCTACAACCACACAAGTGTCTTAGATGGCACTTTTCTCAGATAACCAGCTGAAGACAGATGTCCTTCTTTACTTCACAAATGAAGTGGATTAAACCATCTATTCAAATGTTTCTCAAGGGTAGGTAAGAGCTATCAGAACCATCCCTAGGCTGTATATTTCCCTACCCACTGGGAGAATCACCTGACTAGGAAGCCACTGTCACATTTAGGAATGGGTCATACTCCTTTTTTTGTAGGGGCAGGAATCTATTCTCTCTGCTGGGAATGTCCGTCAAATGAATGACAAAATATCATATATCCATTTGAAACTACAGATGCACTGGTATAAGCATCTGGGACTCAATCAGTTTGTTCCAACTTAACGTCAAAAAAGAAGAGACATTTGGGTTGGTGTGGTAGTGTTGTGGGAGCCTTGGACTGAAGACTCTGGTTCTGATGCTGGCCCCTAAATAGTCTGATGACTTAATGCAACTCAATCTCCTTCTCAACTCCAAAAATTGCTGCCCTGCCCACACTATAGGCTCTGGTGGGAGCTGAATGAGAAAAGCCATAGGAACCTATTGCAGAGACTATTAGCACTGGAGGAGTGTGAAAAATTATCCTTTATTCTCCCACTCTCCCCACCTTCATCCAGTGTTCTGGCCCAGATTTCTGGGAAAGCTACAGGGTGTGCAAACATTGTTAAAAAATGCATGCACATAGGCATATCACATATCCAACTTTTTCTATCACATATTATCGTTTTCTTCAGAGTAAGAAAAGTCATTAGCGTAGTTTGCACGGCATCTTGTTAAAAAGGAAGGAGGTTTATTTTTAAGCGACTCATCTCTTATGAACCAGAAAATTAGAAGTTTTTCACTAGCAGTATTTGAAAATTCCTCAAATGGTGTTATGTAGAACACTAAGTCACAGAATTTTAATGTGTTACATGCAAATTGATTCTGTGAGCAAGTAAGTTATGAAATGCTGAGTCAAAAAAAATTTTTTTTTTTTTTTTGAGACGGAGTCTCACTCTGTAACCCAGGCTAGAGTACAGTGGTGTGATCTCAGGTCACTGCAACCTCCCCATCCTGGGTTCAAGCAATTCTCCTGCCTCAGCCTGTTGAGTATCTGGAATTACAGGCACCCACCACCATATCCAGCTAATTTTTCTATTTTTAGTGGAGACAGGGTTTCACCATGTTGGCCCGGCTGGTCTCGAACTCCTGATTTCAGGTGATCTGCCTGTTTCAGCTGGGATTATAGGCATGAGCCACTGTGCCCAACCAAAACATTTCTTTGTTTTTTTGAGACGGAGTCTCACTCTGTTGCCCAGACTGGAGGGCAGTGGCACGATCTTGGCTCACTGCAACCTCCGCCTCCTGAGTTCAAGTGATTTTCCTGCCTCAGCCTTCCAAGTAGCTAGGATTACAGGAGCATGCCACCATGCCCAGCTAATTTTTATAGTTTTAGTAGAGACAGGGTTTCACCATGTTGGCCAGGCTGGTCTCGAACTCCTGACCACACATGATTCGCCCACCCCTCGGCCTCCCAAAGTCCTGGGATTATAGGCGTGAACCATAGCACCCAGCAAAACATTTCTTTACCACCAGAATTCTCAGAACCTTTAGCATGCTGGTGCACACTGCAAAGCTCCATGGGCAAATGCAAAGTGTTTCTGGAGCTTATCTGATCACAAAACGTTTTATCAATGGCAACCTTTTCAGTCTAGTATTCCATGCAGAAGAATTCAGGGAATGTTATAGCTGTTAAAAAATGTTTAATTCAATTTTTATATGTTGATAGTACATATCCATTCCTGAAGTCAAACAGCACCCAGGAGATATATTTATAGCGAAGACAAGTAGTCCCTGCCTCAGCTCTACCTTTCTGCCCTGTTTTTCACAAGCAGCCACGTTCAATTCTTTCAGTTATTTTTCCTGGTATTTACCTCTGTTATTTCTAAATAATCTGCAAATACTAATATTTATTTTTTCTATTTTAAATATTACTTCTTGATTTCCTGCTGGAGAAGATGAGAATTAGCTATTTTAGACCTCTGCTTCCCCTCAACACAAATATGCTTCTTCTCTCCCATCTCCCCAGCAAGTTTTACGACAATTCTGCTTTTAATTATTCCAATATCACATAAAGACTGTTTGTGACTGAGCCATGTAGTGTATTATTTCTCTTCTTTTAAAACTCTGTTTCCCCTCAGCATTAATATCTACCTCCTTGTTGTTCGCTTGGTTTTAAAACAAACAAACTCACCTGTAATTCCTCATTAAACCCTCCACCAGGGTTTAATAATTAAGGTTATAAATAAATAAAGGAGTCATAAAGCTCCTCTCAATGTTGCCATGCCTATCAGACAGTGCATTAGCTTCATTTTTTCCCCCTTGGAAACACTACTTAGAATTCTCCAGAAGGCTTTCCTGTCCCAATATGAATTGCTCTCTAGGCTTGCTGAAGCTTCTCACCACCTCCCTGGAAATTCCCTTTGTGTCTCTTCTGAACAGAATGAATCCTCCTGGAGTGACTCATCTCTGCTCGGTGCAGGCTCTTCTTCCTCTTGGTTATTCCCTTATGTGTGGAGCATATCCTCTAGGAGCTTCCTGACAAAGTATTCACATCAACCACACTGGAGCCCTTGGCTGTCTGAAAATGACTTTATTTCCTCATGCTTGATGAAAATTTTGCCCAGTAAATATTCTTAGTAACATTTTCTACTTTCAGCATTGTTGCTGAAAAGCTGATGTTCCCTTTGATTCCTGATCCTTAATATAAAACCTTTCTGAAGGTTTTTATGATCTTTATTCCTAGTGTAGTGAAATTTACAAAAATACGTATTTGACAACAGATCTTTCTCCACTCATTTTGTCAGACACTTCATGAGCTCTTTTAAACTCAAACACTCATATCCTTCAATTCTGGACAATTTCCTTATGTTATTTGCTTAATAAATTTGTCTCTCCTCCTTCTCACTCCTTGATTCCTGAAACTCCTAGAACTCAAATATGGGACTTAGGAATGATCTTCACATTCTTCGTTTTTCCTCAGACTTGGTGTTCTTTTAGAGGTTTAACATTATCTTCCCATGCTTCGCTTGAACTTTCCTACTTTTGCTAGCTTATTTCTAAAAGCTCTTTCTTGTTCCTTTTCTATAGCATCTTTTCTTGTCTCATAAAGACAAAATGGGTTCTTACAAGATGGTCCCATATATCTGAAGCTACTGATTATAATTTTTCAATTTTTCTTTTTTTTTTTTTTTTTTGAGACAGAGTCTCACTCTGTTGCCCAGGCTGGAGTGCAGTGGCGCGATCTCGGCTCACTGCAAGCTCCGCCTCTCGGGTTCACGCCATTCTCCTGCCTCAGCCTCCCGAGTAGTTGGGACTACAGGGGCACCCTGCCACGCCCAGCTAGTTTTTTTGTATTTTTAGTAGAGACAGGGTTTCACCATGTTAGCCAGACTGGTCTCGATCTCCTGACCTCGTGATCCGCCCACCCTGGCCTCCCAAAGTGCTGGGAGTACAGGCGTGAGCCACCGCGCCCGGCCTTGTTTTTAAGTTTTCTTCTGCTCCTCAGTCTCTCATTCTTTGGCAGGTTTTAAAAAATATTGATTACTAGCTTACAGTCTATGTATTTCAGTTGTTCTCATTTTGGAAGCTTTCTTGATTGAATATGATTTCTCAGCTGTCCATTCGTATTTGAGTGAGGCACCAAAAGTGGATTCGAAGTTATACAGAGCATGAGCTCAGCATCAGAGGGTGGTAAGAGCAGACCTAGCTGTTTCACCACATACATACAACCTAAATATCCCTATCTGCAGGCCTTTTCTTGTGGACTGGTCAGGTGCAGTTTTGCAGATGAACCCTCCATTCTTCTGCATAGGGGATATGAGTTTGGCTGTCAGAGTTCTGGGACCTACTGGGGAAAGGGGCCTAAACAGTCTTATTGTTTACTATGTAGGCTTTCACTTAGTTCCTCTGCTTTCAATACAGTTGTACCTCTACCGGTCCTCGAATGTGTTACAGTCAAGTCTGGAGCCCCTCAGGTGCAATTCCACGTTGCCTGATGAGCTAGGGATGGAGTGATCACCTGGCTAAGTGGAGGATCAAGGGATCTTACTTCATGTATGTGCTTTCAACACACCTTATCTTTCAAGATCCTGGTGCCTTCAATTCCCGAGCCCTTCTAGAATTCTGCGGTACACACCAGCACATATTTCTTGTCTGAGTTCCCCTCTCCAGGCACTCACATCCTAGCTTGGGTTTCAGCCTTCTTGGCTTTGCTTATCAGTTACCACTTATTTATCTACTTTCCATCTCGTAAAAGTTAACATCATTTCTCATCTACTGTTATTTCTTTTCCATTCTTCTTCTTCTTTTGAATTGTAACTTTAAAAGCTCTTTATTATCATTTCAGTGGATTTTCAGCAAAGATGACTGTTCAAACCATTCTGTTAAATGGAAGTTCTGCATCAGTCAAACTATTCTGGTGTAATTACACTAGCCTTCATCACATTTCCAGTTCTGATACCCCAGGAATGAGTAAGAGTAACAAAGAAGTAGTTTAAAATGTAAATGAAATATCTCTAAATAGCAAATGTTCTGCATGATTTATTTAAAATACATTTTAGTTAATCTATATTTGCCAAATGAAATTGCTCAACTCTGGTTTTTAACCAAAAATTTATTTACACTATGACCAATTATTAATCAGCCATATAAATAATCAGACTAAATAAATTACTTTAAAGGGTTTCTTTTAAATAGATAATTCATCCTTTTATAGGCTGAATGAAATAGGCTAAGAGTTTCAGGAAGATTATAGTTTGTAAATAGATTTAAGCAGTGTTTCATATTCAATACTTCCACTATTTGTGTTTAGAGAAGCAAGTTAACTAGAACTAAGTTACATGTGATTCTGAGAGCTAAATAAACTGGTTCTTATTTGGCCCTTTAAGAAGAAAACTGTCTCATATTCAATAACCTTGCCAGAAATTATCATTATCTCTATTTTACAGATAAGAAAGCTGAGGATAGGTCATTTGCAAAAGGTCAAACAGGTAACAAGTGGCAGAAAATAAATTCAAGCTGAGATCTTCAAGGACTTTTCACAATAATCCAAACAAATTGTATTTCTCTTAATAACTTTGAATTGAATCAGTAATGATATCAGGATAAAAATATGCCTTTAAATCACAAGTCTAATGTCTTATGAGACAATTAGATGCAAAATTAGCATTTATTAATAAACATCTATTTTATGAAGATGCTATAAGTATTAAGAAATGTCTACATAATTTTTTAAAAATTAAATCTTGAAAAGTCAAAGTACTACTTTAAATTTCTCACCCTTGAAACTTTTCACTGAAATTCTTAGGTTTAAAAACTATTATGACATTGTACATTAATCCCTCTCATGGTATCCTTGAGAAATAGAAAATAATTTTATAATTTTAGAAAATTTGGCCTATCAGAGTATGAAATATTTACCATTATTTATAGATTTCAAGCTACTGATTATAAGCTGGTAGTTCTCAATTGGCACACTACTTTTTCTTACATATTTCAGAGTAACAGGCATTATCAACAAATCTGTTTATCACATCTAAGTTTATTTAAAAGATGCAATTTTTAAAGAAGTTTTTAAAATGCTAGTCAAGAAAGTTCCAGACTAAGCAAAGCTTTACAACAGAATAAGGTGTAAAGGAAACTGAATGGCCTGTCCAAGAGCACAGAGTTCATTACCAACGAAGCCAGGTCCTGGGTCTTTTAACTCTAAGAAGAATGCTATTTGTACTACATAATTCTACCTCCAAAAATACAAATATGCTGCCATTTCAATTATATAAAACACACTAAGACTCAGTAGATTTTGGTTTTTAAAGTGATGCTTTTTATCCCAACCCTAAATTTTTGTTACTTTATTTTTAAATTTATTTTTATTTTATTTATTTATTTTGAAATAGGGTCTTGCTCTGTCAGCCAGGCTGGACTGCAGCGGCATGATCATAGCTCACTGCAGACTCGACCTCCTGGGCTCAAGCAATCCTCCAGAGTACTGGGACTACAGGCATGCACCACCATACCCAGCTAATTTTTAATGTTTTTTTTTTTTTTGTAGAGATGGGGTCTACGTTGTACAGGCTGGTCTTGGACTCCTGGGCTCAAGCAATCCTCCCACTTCAGCCTCCCAAAGTGCTGGGATTACAAGCATTAGCCACCATGCCCAGGCATCATTTTATAGCACATAAATTATAATGCATTGATTAAAATATATCTAAGTCACTGGGTGAGGGTGAAAAAAAGCAAATAAAATTTCATAGCTCCAAATCTTATTCCCTGCTTTTCCATCTAATCATCTTAACTTGTCAAAACCTGAAATTCAATTTTATGTATTAAAGGGTGGGCATACCTCATTTTATTGCACTTATCAGATATTGCACTTTCTAAATAAATTGAAGGTTTGTGGCAACGCTGTGTTACGCAAACCAGTGCCATTTTTCTAACAGCATGTGCTCACTTTATGTCTCTGTGTCACATTTTGGGAATCCTCACAATATTCCAAACTTTGTCATTGTTTTATGTATTATGGTGATCCGTGATCTTTGATATTACTGCTGTCATTGTTTTGGGGTGCCCCAAACCCCATAAATGTTGTATGTGTTCTGACTGCTCCCCTGACAAGCCATTCTCCAATTTCTCTCCCTCTCCTTGGACCTCTCTATTCCCTGAGACAAAACAATATTGAAATTAGGCCAATTATTAATAATAACCCTACAATGGCCTCTAATTATTCAAGTGAAAGAAAGAGTCTCACATCTCTCACTTGAAATCAAAAGCTAGAAATAATCAAGCTTGCTGAGGCAGGCATGTCGGAAGTCAAGACAGGACAAGAGCTAGGCCTTTTGCACAAAATGGTTAGCTAGGTTGTGAATGCCTAGGAAAAGTTCTTAAAGGAAATTAAAAATGCTACTCCAGTGAACACATGAACGGTAAGAAAACAAACCCACCATATATGGAGAAAGTCTGAGTGGTCTGGACAGAAGATTAAACCAGCCACAACATTCTCTTCCTTAAGTTAAAACCTAATCCAGAGCAAGGTTCCGACTCTCTTCAGTTCTATGAAAGCTAAAAGAGGTGAGAAAGCTGGAGAAGAAAAGTCTGATGCTAGCAAAGGTTGGTTCATGAAATTTAAAGTAAGAAGTCATCTCCATAACAACAAAGTGCAAGGTGAAGCAGGAAGTGCTGACGTAAAAGCTGCAGCAGCTTATCCAGAAGATCTAGCTACGATAACTGATGAAGGTGAAAACACTAAAGAGCAGATTGTCAAGAGACAAAATAGACTTTTATTGGAAGAAGATGCCATCTAAGACTTTCATAGCTAGAGAGGGGAAGTCCGTGCCTGACTTCAAAACTTCAAAGGACAGTCTCATTCTCTTGTGAAGGACTAATGGTGACTTTAAGCTGAAGCCAGTGTCTCATTTACTACTCTGAAAATCTTGGGAGGCATCCTGAAAATCCATAGAATTACGCTAAATCTTCTCTGCCTGTGCTGTATAAATGCAACAACAAAGCCTGGATGAAAGCACATCTGTTGGTGGCATAGTTTACTGAATACTTTAAGCCTACTGTTCAGACCTACTGCTCAGGAAAAAAAAAAAAAAAAATCCTTTCCAAATAATATTGTTCATTGACAATGCACCTGGTCACCCAAGAGCCCTCACGGAGATGAACAAGTAGATCAATGTTGTTTCATTGTTATGAACACAACATTGATTCTGCAGCCTGTGGAATAAGGAGTCATTTCAACTTTCAAGTCTTATTATTTAAGAAATACATTTTGTAAGGCTATAGCAGCTGTAGATAATGATTCCTTCAATGGATCTAAGTCAACTGAAAACCTCTGGAAAGGGTTAACCATTCCAGATGCCATTAAGAATGTTCATAATTAGCCGGGCGCGGTGGCTCACGCCTGTAATCCCAGCACTTTGGGAGGCCGAGACGGGCGGATCATGAGGTCAGGAGATCGAGACCATCCTGGCTAACACGGTGAAACCCCGTCTCTACTAAAAATACAAAAAAAAAAAAAAAAAACTAGCCGGGCGAGGTGGCGGGTGCACCTACTCGGGAGGCTGAGGCAGGAGAATGGCGTAAACCCAGGAGGCGGAGCTTGCAGTGAGCTGAGATCTGGCCACTGCACTCCAGTCCGGGCAACAGAGCGAGACTCCACCTCAAAAAAAAAAAAAAAAAAAAAAAAAAAAAGAATGTTCATAATTAGTGGTGGGAGGTCAAAATATCAAACATTAGCAATAATTTTGAAGAAGTGGATTCCAACCCTCATGGATGACTTTGAGAGGTTCAAGATTTCTATGAAGGAAGTCTACAGATGTGGTAGCAACAGCAAGAGAACTAGAATTAGAAGCGAAGCCTGAAGATATGCTTGAATTACTGCAATCTCGTGATCCAACTTAAACAGATGAGGAGTTACTTCCTATGGATGAGCAAAGGAAGTGGTTTCTTGAGAAGAAATCTACTCCTGGTGAAGATGCTGTGAACATCGTTGAAATGACAAGAAAGGACATAGAATGTTACATAAACTGAGTTGAGAAAGCAGCAGTAATGTTTGAGAGGATTGATTCCAGTGTTGGAAGTAATTCTACTATGGGTGAAATGCTGTCAAACAGCAACACATTCTACAGAGAAATCTTTCCTGGAAGAAAGAGTCCATTGATGTAGCAAACTTCATTGTTAAGCTATTTTAACTAAGATATTGCTACAGCCATCTTAACCTTCAGCAACCACCACCTGATAAGTCAGCAGCCATTACCATAGAGGCAAGACCCTTCACCATCAAAAAGATTACAACTCACTGAAGGCTGATGATCATTAGCAATAAGGTATTATTAATTAAGGTATGTACATTGTTTTTTAAGACATAATGCTAGTGCACATTTAATAGACTACATACAGTATAGTATAAACATAACTTTTATATGCACTAGGAAAGCAAAAAAATCATGTAACTAGCTTTACTGCAGAATGCAGTGGACTGGAACAGAATCCGCAATATCTTAAGGTATTATACTAGGTTTCCAACAATTAAATTTCAACACATCTTGATAGAAAAATCACAATAGTCATATAATTCTTGTATTATGTAGCTAAAAAGCAATGGGCTATTTAAATATATAGATTACCCATCTCTTTATAGCTACACGAGTTAATAATACAAGTTAGTCAGAACTTGCAGCCACTGACAGAGCACTTAGCTGGTGCCAAGCACTATTCCAAGCACTTTACTGATTCCCTAAAACCCTATAACGTACTGTATTGTTATTATCCCCATTTCACAGACAAGAAAACCACCTTCTAGGGTCACATGACCTGTACCCAAGCTGTCCAACCTCCTGCAAAAATTTCCTCTCAAAATTCTAAGCCTTCCTACCATGTTCCTTGAAACTCTTGTTGTATTACAAACCATATTTCCATGCCTAACTTCTTTACAACAGAATGTCTCTCTAACTTTTCATTTAACAATGAAGACTAGCCTGAGCATTTCTACCTCTGCTACCTTCCTCTTAAGCGAAGTTCCTCTTTTCCCACGCCCACATATCATACTGGAAATGCCCTGGGTCACAAGGTGCACCCACTCATTTAAAAGTCCCTTCTCCAGGCCGGGCGCGGTGGCTCATGCCTGTAATCCCAGCACTTTGGGAGGTTGAGGCTAATGGATCACCAGAAGTCAGAGGTTTGAGAGCAGCCTGGCCAACATGGTGAAACCCCATGTCTACTAAAAATACAAAAATTAGCTGGGCATGGTGGTGTGCACCTGTAATCCCAGCTACTCGGGAGACAGAAAAAATGCTTGAACCCAGGAAGCAGAGGTCGCAGTGAGCCAAGATCACGTCATTGCACTCCAGCCTGGGCAACAACAGTGAAACTCTATCATGTTAAAAAAAAAAAAAAAAAAAAGTCTCTTCTCTGACAAGAATTCTTTTTTTTTTTTTGAGATGGAGTCTCACTCTGTCGCCCAGGCTGGAGTGCAGTGGCGCAGTCTTGGCTCACTGCAAGCTCTCCCCACCGGGTTCACGCCATGCTCCTGCCTCAGCCTCCGGAGCTGGGACTACAGGCGCCTGCCACCATGTCCGGCTAATTTTTTGTATCTTCAGTAGAGACAGGATTTCACCGTGTCAGCCAGGATGGTCTTGATCTCCTGACCTCGTGATCCATATGCCTCGGTCTCCCAAAGTGCTGGGGTTACAGGCGTGAGCCACTGCACCTGGCCAAACACTCCATTGTTCATGATGCCATACGCCCTCCTACAATCTTTGTGGGACAAATGAAATGTATAGAAAGCACCTCTGGAAAATTCACATACATACAACCTTTTGTAAATAGTCTGTTCCATGGCCTCCCTGGAACTCTTCTGAAGCTCTTCCACAGCCTGCACACAACCCATCTCCCATCTCTGCCCGGCAGTCTCTCAAAGTATGGTCCACAGGCCACCCATATCAGAACCACCTAGAAGGCCTGTTTAAAACCATTCTAAATTTAAACCATTCTAGAGGCTTATGGAATAAGGAGTCATTTCAACTTTCTCCACTGGAATTAACTTTAGAATGGACTCCCCAAGGACGGAGCCCAGGAAACCCCATTTTAAATACTCTCCCCAGGAGACTTTTACGGCCCATTAACATTTAGTGCCCATCTCTAAGTATACATGACCCTAATTGAGAACTTGTGTTCTAAAATACTCATTTCTATTCATTTCTGCCTCATCCCTTGGCCTCATTCTAGAAGACTTTAACATCAATACAGCAATGCACCTCACCTATGTATTAGCCTCCTTGGGGGTGGGGGGAGTGGTATATTAGTGACCAGCTCCTCCTGTCCATGATAGCAACCCACTCCTGTTATTGTCACTAGACCCAGAACAACTCCACTTATCAGCACTCCTAACACCAAGAGTGTACTCTGTCCAACCTATCCATCTCCCTCTCCTACCAAATCTGCTCTTGGGCCACAGCCAGACCCAATTCCATGACTTCTGCTTCCTCCCAACTAGCAAAGCCCGCCTCCAGCTTCTGTTCCAGAGGTGCCCAGCACAGACGACAGTCTGTCTCATGCCCTCTGAGACTGACTCCCCACAGACTTCAGAAATACCGACCCTGTACCTTCCATCTCTGAGCTGGCCACTGTAGGACTTGGGATGCCAGAGCTAGTCTAGCAGGCTATTACCCTTAGACTCCTTTTCCATCTCCAGTTCAGGTTGGCCTAGTGATAACAGCCATTATTATAACTAATATTTACAAAGCACTAACTGAATTAGGTAACAATTCATTCATTTAATCCTCACAACTCTATGATAGGGGTACATCATTATCCCCATCATAAACCAGTGACATTGAGGCTAAGAGAGATAAAATAATTCGCCTAAGGTCCCATAGGTAGTGTGTGACTGAGCTGAGATTTGAAGCCCTCCAGCCCCTTTCCACAGCCTGAGCTCAGGTTCCTTCTTTCTGTTCTAGCAATGGAGGAGAAGAGCAAGAAAAGAAAAGAGCAACCCAGTCATTTGCCACGTGGAGAAAACTAGCTCAGGGCTCCTATTTTGCTGGAAAACTTTGCCCTGTGCTCCACTCCTTCATCTTTATATTTGGGATTCATGTTTTACCCTTTCCTGAGCTTTCTATAACTCATCTCCAAAAGATGGCAACAGATAGTGGTTTTTTAAAAAAGTTTTGGAAAGCTTATTTATCAGCTTCATGTCGAAACCCTTGTCTTTTATCAGCCGGGACTTTTAAAGAGTAGCATGTAAAGTAACATGGAAAACTTCGAGACTGAAAATGAATATGGTAGCAAAGTTTTCAAACTCACCTCTTATTTTTCTTGTAATTCTCCAGTTGCTGGGACTGCATATGTTTGCATCTTTCCAGTTCACACTGCCCACATAAGTCTTCCAGATGCAGCAGGTTGTTCTCTACCTCCTCAAAACTCGCCTCTAAATGAGCTGAAAGTATATAAAAATAAACAAACTTCAAAAGTCAGAATCCTTGATCATGATGAATACAAAAAGTATTTAAAAAGTGGCCAGGCGCGGTGGCTCAAGCCTGTAATCCCAGCACTTTGGGAGGCCGAGACGGGCGGATCACGAGGTCAGGAGATCGAGACCATCCTGGCTAACAGTGAAACCCCGTCTCTACTAAAAAATACAAAAAAACGAGTCAGGCGAGGTGGTGGGTGCCTGTAGTCCCAGCTACTCGGGAGGCTGAGGCAGGAGAATGGCGTAAACCCGGGAGGCGGAGCTTGCAGTGAGCTGAGATCCGGCCACTGCACTCCAGCCCGGGCGACAGAGTGAGACTCCGTCTCAAAAAAAAAAAAAAAAAGTATCAAAAAGGTAAAAGTTTACATTGTTGAGATTGTTTTGCATTTTTAAGTATTTTTTATTAAACTTTCTTGAAGCAAAAGAAAACATACTGGCCAACATTAAAACATAATTCAAATTATCTTTTTTGACTACATTTCAAGCATTACTAAGAAATAAACTTTCCTAAATACTAATTAACCAGGAAGACAAAGAAATGGAGAAACATTATCTTGATTAACATAATACTATATCCTAATGATCCCATATACCACATGCGAATAACCAATTTTCACATAATAAGAATATGGCAAAATATAATTAACACAAATTATACCTAACTTAACCTAATTATACCTATCCTTAACTAACTTAGTATCTGTGTTTCTAAATTACGTTAGCATTTGTTTTGCCTCCAGCACATCACATACACAAATCTTCAAGGCGCAGTAGATATGCACAAATACCTGGTAAGCAGGGGTTACCAGGCTACTCAGTGGTTGGGTGAGGAAGTGACTTCGCTCTGCCTGTCAGGTGACTAGTCTTTCACTACTCCACTCTGCTGCTAGGCCACAGAGCCTTGCAGCTTTATTGGAACATGAACATCACCCACTCAAACCTTTCACTGAAAAGATTCAAGACTAAAGCCTAGAAAAACAAATACAGTGCCTTGCCCAAGCAAGCTAGTGAAGGGCCACACGGCCAGTGAAGGACAGTCAGGAATCCAAACTGAATCCCTCTCACATTACACTGATTTCCAATTGATAGGATGCTAAGTAAAATGAGATTGTAGGGGCAAGGATTAGTTGTTTTCTCATATAAAAGAAAAGCTTTTGAGGTCAAACATTCGAGAACTCAGAGCCTCATAACTAGTTATCTATTATTCACTGACATATGACAGTCACTGGGATACAAAGATGAAAAAGACAGTCCTGGAGCTCAAGGAGCTTACAGGAGAGGGGAGGCATATTTCAATGACAACAGAGCATGACAGAGTGAGGTGCCGTAGGAACTCAAAGGAGTGGCATCTAACACAGATGAGGGAAAGCTCAGCAAGAAATGATTCCCAAGCCGGGAAGTAACAGTGATCCAGTGGGGAAAGGAGCAGTGAAGAGGAACAAGTTGGCTCTGCAGCCTTCCAGTCTTGGGTTCATTTAAAGGGCTATAATATAACTCCTTCATTTACGTACTAGCTTTTCATATGACTTTCTAAATTAGCTTTCATAGCATTAGGTTTGAGACAAACTCCTCAAATTTCAACTGACAATTACAGGTTTATTGTGATGCAAATGTTTGCCTGTTTTTGGAAGTCCTAGAGAGAGCAATTAGGCACAAGAAATAAAGATATCCAAATAGGAAAGGAGGAAGTTGAAATGCCCGTTTGCAGATGACATGATCTTATGTAGAGAAAACTCTAAAAGCGCCAGCAAAAAAACTTTTAGAACTTAATAAATTCAGTAAAGTTGCAGGATACAAAATCAACATACAAAAATCAGTAGCATTTCTATACACCAACAATGAAATTGCAGGGGGCAAGAAATCAAGAAAGCAGTCCCATTTACAATAGTTACAAAAAATTACAATACTTAAGAATAAATTTAACCAAGGGAAGGAAAGAGCCAGGTGCGGTGGCTCACACCTGTAATCTCAGCACTCTGGGAGGCTGAGGCAGGAGGATCACTTGAGCCTAAGAGTTTGAGACCAAGGGGATGAAAGATCTCTACATGACAAACTATAAAACACTAATGAAAGAAGTTGAAGAAGACACAAAAATGAAAAGACATCCCCATGTTCAGGCATTAGAAGAATATTGTGAAAATGATGATACTGCCAAAAGTGATCTACAGATTAAATGCAATCCCTATCAAAACACCAACGACATTCCTCACAGAAATAGAAAAAAAAATTCTAAAACTCATATGGAATCACACAAGACCCTGAATAGCCAGAGCAATCCTGAGCAAAAATAACAAAGCTGGAAGCATCAGATTGTCTGACTTCAAAATATACTACAAAAAGCTATAGTAACCAAAACAGCATGATGCTAGCATAAAAACAGACATGCTGGAACAGAACAGAGAACCCAGAAAACCCAAAAATAAATCCACCTATTTATAGCCAATCAGTTTTTGACAAAGGCACAAAGAACATTCATTGGGAAACACATGGTCTCATCAATAAATGATGCTGGGTTAAGTGAATATCCATATGCAGAAGAATGAAACTAGACTCCTAACTTTCACCCTAGAACAAAATCACCTCATAATGGATTAAAGACTTAAATGTAAGAGCTGAAACCATGAAACTACTAGAAGAAAACATACGGGAAACATTTCAGAACATTGGTTTGGACAAAGATTTTATGGAGAAGACTTCAAAGGCACAAGTGACAAAAGCAAAAATAGACAAACTAGATTACATCAAACTAAAAAGCTTCTGCCTGGAAAAAAAAAAATCAAGACTGAAAAGACAACCAGCAAAACGGGAGAAAATACCTGCAAATGACTCATCCCACAAGGGATTAAAATCCTTTCCTTTGAATATATCCCTAGTATAGGACTGCTGGCCATATGGAGTTCTATTTTCGTTTTGTTTTGTTTCAGAGGAACCTCCATATTGTTTTTCATAAGGGCCCTACTAATTAAAATTCCCAAGGAACCCAAACAATTCAACAGCAAAAAATAAAAATAAAAAAAAATCCTATTAAAAAATGGGCAAATGAACTGAATAGACATCTCTCAAAAGAAGGTACATGAACGGCCAACGGGTATATGGAAAAATCTTCAACATCACTAATTATAAGGGAAATACAAATCAAAACCACAATGAGATAACATCTCACCCTAGTTAGAATAGCTATTGCCAGATGGAAATAACAGGCACTAGGGACTCCAAAAAGGGGGAAGGGTGGGAAGGGACAAAGACTGAAAAACTACCTATTGGGTGCGATGTTCACTATTTGGGTATTGGGTACACTACAAGCCCAATCTCTTCCAATATGCAATACAGCCACACAACAAACAAGCACTTGTAACCCCTTACCCCCTAAAACTAATAATAAAAAAAATAGCTATTACCGAAAAGACCAAAAACAACAAATTCCGGCAAGGACGCGGAGAAAGGGGAGTTCTCATTCGCTGTTGGTGGAAATTTAAATTAGTATAATCATTACGGAAAACAGTATGGAAGTTCCTTAAAAAATCAAAAGTAGAACTACCATATGACCAGCAGTCCCACTACTATCGGGAATACAGCCAAGGGAAAGGAAATCAGTATCTTGAAGCGTTATCTGCACTCCCATGTTCACTGCAGCTCTATACACAATAGCCAAGACATGAATTCAACCTAAGCATCCATCAATAGATGAATGGATAAAGAAGATGTGTTACATATAAACGATGGAATACTATTCAGCTGTAAAAAAAGGTTTAAGTACTACCATTTGCAGCAACATGGATGAGCCTCGAGGACAGTATGTTAAGTGAAATAACCCAGGCACAGAAAGATAAATACTGTTATGTTTTCACCCATATGTGGAAGCTAAACACGTTGATCCCAGGGAAGTAGAGGGTAGAATAGTGCTTACTAGAGGCTGCTGGGGAGGTGGGCAGTAGCCAAAGGTTGGTTAATAGATACAAAACTACAGCTAGATAGGAAGAATAAGTTCTAGTATTCTATAGCACTGTATGGAGAGTATAACAATTAACTGTATATGTTCAAATAGCAAAAGAGTGGATTTTGAATGTTCCCAACACAAAAAAATGGTGTTTGAGGAGATGGATGTGCTGACCACCTTGATTTATTACACACTGTGTACATGTATCAAAAATCACACTGTGCCCTATAAATATACACAATTATGTGTCAATTAAAAATAATAATAAAAGCAAAAAATACACAAAAACTTAAAAATTTTTAAAAGACAAGACAAGGCAGACACTGGGAGAAAATCTTTGTAGAACACACCTGATAAAGGACTGATATCCAAAATATTACAAAGTGCTCAATTTGCAACTGAGGGGCAGTCTACAAAATATCTGATCACCATGTCTCAAAAAATTGTCATGGTCATCAAAAACAAAAAATGTTTGAGAAACTGTCAGAGCCAGGAGGAACCTAAGAAGACAAGATGACTAAATTTAGTGTGGTCTCCTGAATGGGATCTTGGAACTGAAAAGAATTATTAAGTTAAAAAAAAATTTAAAAAGTATGAATTTTTATTAATGAAGATTTTATTTTTAATTAATCTTTGTTTGATCCAAACAGCTGTTAGATAATCCAAGAAGTGTTGACATTTTCTCTTTTTATCCTCCTCTCAAGCATTTATCCTTTGAGTTACAAACAATCCAATTACATTTTTTATTTTAAAATATACAGTTATTATTGGCAATAGTCACCCAACTGTGCTATCAAATAGTAGGTCTTATTCCTTTTTTTTTTTTGACACTTTCTAATATCCTAAATTTTAACCCTACTAAATATTTGTGCTTATAAAAACTCCCTCTCCCCTCTGCTAGGGTATAAGGCTTAAAAACATGAATTTGGTGGGGGGGAATAAATTTTATTCAAAAGTGAAAACATGACGACAAGCAGTTTAGCAGTTTTCTTCAGACATTTTAGGTACTGACTTTCATCATATTGATATATCACTGTAAACCACTGGCAAATCTGGAAAAGGCTAATAATAATGTAGTTCAGGGTGGTTTTGAACCCAGCTTCAGAGGCCACATCAAACAGCTACTATACGTGATTATGGAACGCTTAAATGAAACAATTTGTAAAATCTAAATTTTAGCCAATAACTATACCTAAGATTTTTCAGAATGTCACAAATGGTACACAAAGAGTTTATATGGGGGAATCAGGCAAAATGATGTACTGCCATTTACATATATATTTTTTTTTTGTAGAGATGAGGCCTCGCTATGACCTGGCTGGTCTTGAACTCCTGGGCTTGAGTGATCTTCCTGGGCTGGCCTCCCAAAGTGCTGGAATTACAGGTGTGAGCCACCACACCCAGCCTACATTGTTTTTTGTCTTATTAAATGAAAAACTGACTAGGAGATTCAGCTTGGGAACTAGTACTCCTAGCACTAAAGAAGCAATACTCAGTTCATTCTGTTATAACTAGTCTGACAGGGTCTTAAAATGTATAAAAGACTATCATAGCTAACAGGATTATGTAAAAGGTTGTTTCATTTTGATTAGTGATAAAAACTAGAATAGTTAAATTTAATATAGATTCCATTTAACTCTAAGCTACTTGGTGCATTCAGTATCATGCACGTATGCTTAGCATATGGAGGACTGGTTAAGAGCTAGGCTTTGAAGCACAAGCTTAAAAACCCAGCTCTGTTCCTGCCATATGAGATGCAATGTGATACCTTGTCTGTGAAGAGAGAGCTAACAACACATATCTTGCAAAGCTGTTAAAAGGATTAAATGAGCCAAAGTACCTAAACTTAATACTTGACACTTAGTAAATAATTAATGTTTGAATATAAAAAATAGAGAAAATTTTTAGATTAGCTAAGTTTTATATTTAATAAGTCATTTAGAACTAATAATTTCATTGACCAGTAATGATAATGATGTAAACAAGATCTATGGATCTATTAGATCAAAATGTCAACAACATTTTCATTTTTACCTTACAAACTTACACACCTATAAGTTATTTTCCAGACTATATTCTTAGACTTAAGATCTCCTACTGGTAAAAGCAATGAAATTTCAAATGATTTTTCTGAAAAGAAACTATGTAATGGAGCCAACAATTATTCTATGCTGGAAAATGTGTATGTTCTTTTTACCTTTTTAATCTTTATCTGGACAGATGGCAATTTCCATTTAGATTCTAGCTCTGTTGGTTGACTACAGAGCTAATGAGGCCAGGAACTTAAATGAGGTTGATCTCTAGGCAGGCCAATTAATTTCTCATGGACAGAAATTCTGTTCTAGGTACAAATTGTACTTGCTGCCCCAGTCACTCTTTTGTTAATAACGTGGGGACCAGATGAAAACATGTGAGTGGTTTATCAACCTGGAATTCCTAATGAAAAACACGCTGTACATACTTCTGAATAGGACAGCATCATGCTCTTGTGCTGAATGACAAATTTAGACTAAAAATGCTTGAAATAGTCAGTGGTCATTTGACTGCTAACACCAAATTCATATTTATGTTCTCCCCTTTAAAAAGCTTCACAGGCTCCGAACACTTTCAAGTTAAACTCCTTATCATTCAGAGACCTACTGCTCTCTGGCCACAAACTGTGTTTACTTCACTTCTTTCCTTCACATATTCTACATTACAGCAAAACAAGATGAGTCCTGCACGTTGGTGCCTCCTCCTCCTTGCCTCTGCCTGTCCCTAACCCCGGCCTGTCTTTTCAGGCTTAGGCCAGTGGCAGCCCGCCCTCCTCCCACAGAACTCCCTTCCTCTTCTGTGCTGCCCCAGACCTTTCAGCCTCACATAGGACTCACATTCTGACTGATATCATCCAACTAGTTGTGTACTCTCATCTCTCTCAGGAATCAGTAAGGGCCTTAAAGGTGCAGACTGTATTTTTGCTTCTTTGCTATCCCCTAATAACTTGCCTGTTGAATTCAATAAAGAATAATGGCTGGTGATAGAATGATTCTATTACTCTAACATGTAAAATAACCAAGAAGGCAAATCTATTCATGGTCATCTAGTTTAAATATTAAGAGATTATGCCAAATTTTGTAAAAGAATAAACATAAGCAAGGAACTTAGAAAACATTAAACAACATGATGATACTTTTAGTATATTAAACCAGGTCACATTATCAGTGACTTAAAACAGAAGAAGTGATGAAAATTTTCCACTTTAACATTAGTAGACTTGAAATGAGTAATAAAATATAAAAGAATTGGTATTAAAAAAATTTCATCCCTTCTTATATTAAAAACGTAAAAAAGCTCTTCATATAATGACAATACATACATAACGTGTATTCTGAATATTTTATGTTGAATTTAAGTTGGCAGAAATTTAATTTTCCTGTCACAGCCTGCTCATTTCCTGTTGCAAAACAAGTTGCATATATGAGTACATTTGGTAACCAACTTAGGATGCATATACATAAAATACTAGCAGGCCTCCATGGACACAAATATACCTTTACAAGAAGCTCAAGTCTCACCATTTTGCTCGCTATAACAACAGCATATGTCTCATTTAGCGATCAGTGGAAGAGATAGGTAGAATTTTATTGTGAAAAGCCATTTGGGAATGCCTGACAGCTGTGCAAAAAAGAGCTTCACAAATCTTTGTGAGAAGGCCGTCCCAGAGGAAAAGCAATTCTGTTTGGAGTTTTTCTTTGTGCCATTTGTTTCAAATACATATTATTTGTAGTGTAACCACTAATATATAAAGAATGAAGTAGCACAGTAAAATTATTTCCCACTTAATGAGTTCTTTTCTAACAAAATAATTAGCCTCATGGAACAAAGAAATCTCCTTTGGCTGCAAACCCACAGGTCACAGAGGCCAGGTACTGAAAGACCACAAGACTCTTCAAATGCTTACGTTACACTTTTATGTACTAAGGTAATAAGGTAACGATGGTATGAATAAGGAAACTTTAAGAGGTACATTAACTTGCAAAAGCCATTATGGAACAAATGAGATCTATGTAGTAGCATAAAAGGTGTCTAAGAGAATTCATGTGCCTCTCGAAGGGTCTAACCTCAGAAAGGAACCTGGACATACGATAACCTAGTTCATGAAAAACCAACAGAGCTATGATCATTTCTCTGTTAGATGCCCTTTAAAATTCTGTACAGAAGAAAGCAAAATAATACTGTATCAGGCTAGGTCAAATCAAAAGAAAAAGACAAACTCAGTATGTGGCTGCCATTCTCTTATATCTAAGAATTGTTATCTAAGAATTAACAGAATCTGCTGGCTGGGTACAGCGGTTCAATCCTGTAGTGCCAGAGCTTTGGGAGGCTGAGGCAGGAAGATCGCTTGAGTCCAGGGATAGTTTGAGGCTGCAGTGAGCTATGATCACATCACCGTGCTACAGCCTGGACAACAGAGTTAGATACTGTCTCTAAAAAAAATTAAAATTTCAAAACAAAAACAAAACTCAGAATCTTCTGTTCTAGATGAAGGGAACAGTCTTTTTAAAATAGGTCATATAAAATAAACTAAGAAATAGAATTCAAAGACAAGGCTTTAACATTTTGAATTTCAACAAAGGAATAGGATTATACTACCCTCTAGTGGAAGTTCAAGAGAATTCAGTATATACTTGTCAAACATATTTTTCCAGTTTTATGATTAAAAAGCACTGTGGTTTTTCACAGAATAAAAACATTCCATTGTATACTTATACACTTTCAATATACAGAATACTAATATCACCACATTGAAAGTTGTGGTTTTGCATTCTAAACTGTTCTGCAGCACAAGCTGAATTGCATAACTTCCATCCAAACCCTCCTGTCACAGAATAACGGTTTTGTAAATTCACAAAGGCTAGAGAGGTCCCCATTAGAATGTCGACATCTTGATGGCAGATACCCACCCTTGTTCACTGCTGTGTGTCCAGAGTCTGTACGCAGTGTGTGGTGCGTGGCAGATGCCCAGCATGTACCAGTCACTGTGCTAAGTGGTTACGTTTATCATCTCATTTAATCCCCCAAATACCTATGAGACAGGTATGCTCATCATCATTTTGCAGACAAGCAAACTAAAGCTTGGAGTCATCGAGAAATCTGCACAGTTCTTAAAGTGAGGAAGTTGTAGGACTGGGAACCAAACTCAGATCTGTAAGTTCATAGCCCTTGTTTTCCAATTCCCAGCATACCTTTATTATTTATTTTTAAAATGACAAACCTTATCAGTAAGTGTCAATTAAATAGGCTTCTGCAAGCTGGACTGAAACCAACATGAATGGATCATCTGCTGTAACTTAACAATTCCCAAGGGGCTAGGTACCAGGAGTCGTATTAATGAAGCCATGGGATAACACAGCTAAAAGCATCATCAAAAGTCCAAATTGTTCACATAAGATACAACCTGTACCCTTCAATAAAAGCAGACCCTCTAGAGAGCAAAGTAAAATCAAAAGAGTGAAACAGCCTGGAAAATGAGGGACTGACAGGATATGGTGTTACATCTGACAGTGAAAGGGCAACAAGTTCAAAGAGGTTAGGGGAACTATGTGACCAAATAAAATCGCTGTTTTCTTCTAAGTGTGTTTTTATTTTTTTATTATTGCTTAACTATTTAAGCCTTGTAATACTATGTCAAGGTATTTGGGTGATAATAGGAGAGATTTTGAGGCTCAAAAAAAAAAAAAAAAAAAAAAAACCCAGTAAATGAGTGAGCATTTAAAACACTAAATGTTTCCAAAATCTAAGAATGATACATAAACGCATCAAAATGAATTCACAAAGTACATTAATGGTGCAGATATATGTTTACACAACTCCATCAAATTTGGCTTCAAAGTGTTTATTTTCCTACTGTAAAGAATATCATCGCAGGGCGCGGTGGCTCACGTCTGTAATCCCAGCACTTTGGGAGGCGAAGGCGGGCAGATCACGAGGTCAGGAGATTGAGACCATCTTGGCTAACACGGTGAAACCCCATCTCTACTAAAAAAAAATACAAAAAATTAGCTGGGCGTGGTGGCGGGCGCCTGTAGTCCCAGCTACTCGGGAGACTGAGGCAGGAGAAGGGCGTGAACCTGGGAGGCGGAGCTTGCAGTGAGCCGAGATTGTGCCACTGCACTCCAGCCTGGGCAACAGAGAGACTCCATTTCAAAAAAAAAAGAATATCATCAGCACTGATTCTATGAAGCTTAAACTGCTTAGCTAAAAGCCTCATGATTTTAAAACATCTCTCTCTGGGCTCATTCTAGGCCAACAAATACTAACTAGGTCTCTAAAATTCCAAGTTTTGATATGCTATCTTCCATAGTCATTCATCACTAATTATTATAAATACCAGGCAAATAACAGCAATAGATTAAAACCCAAAGGAAGCATGCATTCCAAAGGCTAACAGATAATTCAGATTGGCAATATACATGAAAAACCACCATCCAGACATACCTTCTAAAAAAAACTGAACTCACTCTCTAAAAAGAGCTCAATATCGGTTAGACACAGATGAGAGGAAAAAAATGACTCAAATTAATTTAGAAGTTACTAACTAGAACAGTTATCAGATAATCTTTTAGCTTTCATTTGTGTTTAGTGTTAGATGTTCTCAGATTACTAAAAAAGAAAGGATCCAAGTGAACATCTAGAAGGCCTATCTTGTGCATTTAAGAAGCCAAAATGCAGTTTCTGAAGAATAAGGTCATGTATTACTAAACATCAAACCTTTTTCAGGATATCAGAATCCTAATTGGGAATGAACATACACTATATTTTATGAAAGACTTATAGAGACTGCATTTCCTAAACAGAATTGACTATGAAAATAATTAGAATTGTGGCAGAATACATTTAATCAGCAGAGTGGTATTAAGCAAACAACAACCATCTGTAAACAGATTTACTCTCAGCTGGCTAAGAAGAATGTTCCAAACATCTTAAGGGCTATGTCCAAGGCTTGGGAAGGACCATTACTATACCTGTAAGAGGAAACCAATGCAGAGGGCAACGACAGCCATTTTACATTTCTCTAAGACCCAGAATCTCCTTTCCATGCCGTGCCTTCAGAAATAACAAAACACTGACCCTGAAAGGCGTGGCAACAGCCAGGGGACTTGAAGAATACAGTTCATAGAGACCTACTGAGAGCCCTCATCCTGCTCCCTCATCACCTCATCCTACTGCCTCATACTGATATTGAGGATATCATCAATGTGGTTGGGATCCTAGATGCATTTATAAATCTTATGATCCTGAGCAAGTTGCAACCTCTCCAAGCCTTAGTTTATCTGTAAATCGGGAATAATAAAAGCTACATTTGTGGGGTTCTTGTGAGAATTACAGCTAGTATCGTGAAGCATCTCATGATCTCTGACATAGAGTAGGTGCCATAAACAAACGATAGCTACTGTTATCAGCAACAGCACTCCAAATACTATGTATCTATTTTGTTCACATACAAAAAACTGTTTTATGACTTGCAAATTACTTGCCTTGTATATTAGTTGTGTTTTGCTTTGAATAAGGCAATATTAAAAACAGGAGGAGATAATAGAATATCTTTAGCTTCCCACCTAAAAGACTAAAACAGGTTATTAGCTCATACAGACAGCTCCTACCTCCTATTTTACTAAGATCTTAAGCTTGATTAGGAAATAGTAAGCTACAGTATTACCCTTAGATGTGGCATCATCAAACATAAAAGACAATTTTCTGAATATAAACCCAAGAAAAAAAAATACCAATATAATCCATCCAAATAAACAACACCAAAAAAATAAATTTCCAGAGTATAAATTTAGCCAAACTGGTACCCTGATTTACACTGTTGTTGTTGTTGTTGTTGCTGTTGTTTGAGACAAGGTCTCACTATGTTGCCCAGACTGGATTCAAACTTCTGGGCTCAAGCAATCCTCCTGCCTCAGTCTCCAGAATAGCTGCAACTGCAGGCACGCGCCACCACACCCAGCACAAGTACCCTCATTTAACCAGGTTTGTTTGGTCTCTAATCCGTTTGAAGAGAAAAAAAATACACTACAAGACATGAAGTTCTAGCAGATCTAAATTTTAAAAGCAACAATTTCTGGAATACATTCTACAGTCAGGACAAAGTCACCTAATCCATTTTCTACATGTATGCTTTCGAACAGAGACCAAATGTCAACAAAGACAACCCGAGTCACTTTAAGATCACCATAATTATAATTATGTGTCCTGAGCTGACCTGAGGCAGAAACAGTTAGAACTAATTTCTACTTTACATCATTTTCTGTCAAATGCTCAACTAATCAAAATATGAAATTAAGTAGAAATCATGATTTTCCAAAAAATCCTGTTAACCCAGAATTTCATGTGTTCCTAAAAAGCTTTGAAATTACACCAAACCCTGCCCAAGTTGTTTTCATTCCTAAAAGTAATGAATGAAAACATCGGACTTACTCAGATTTGCTGTCATGGATTCTAAGTCTGCGATTAAAGCTGGGAGCTGCTGGAGCTGCTCCTGCAGCTCCACGAGGCTTGTCTTTTTCTTCTCCCAGTGCGCAGAAAGCATGACCACTTCGCTATCCACCAGCTGCAGCACACAAGAAGGGGGGGCAAAGTGAAACCGGCTTTTAGGCACAAAGAAAGTACAGTTAACGTAATGAGATTTAATGTTACCTTTAACAACGCGTCTACTCAGTAGAGATTATGGTACATTCTAAAAGAGACTGAAGCTGTTTTCATTTTTAGAAAAGAACCAACTTAATATTCAGTACAGGAAACCTCAAATTACTGCTTGTATCACTGCATCTTAACCCAGAGAAGAGAAAGTTTAAAAATGACTTTAGAAGTCACTTCTAAGTATACCCCGTTTTAAGCAGACCATATATTTGAAAATCCAAATCTAAAAAAAATTAAAGCAAAAAACTACCACTAACAACCAAAAAGAAAACAAACATAAAACATAATTAACAGGTAATTACTGGCTTTACAAAAAGGAAGTCCTCAAACAAAAGTTCCCTAATACATTTAGAATATATCGTGATTTAATTTACATTTAAACAGGAATACTTATTGAATAAAGTATATAAAGGAATTTTGAGGAAATTGGCCAATTCCAAAATTCCAGAAAGAGAGGAAATGATTTAAGTTAACAAGGAATTCAGCAGATGTAAAGGGTTCCTAATAGCAAGGTTGTGAAATTCCAGAGCAGCCTAAGATAATTCTAACTTCTTTTGCTAAAGACTATAAAGAAAATGATAAACATTAGCTTCTCCCAGACAATTTTGTTTTGGTCTTAACACAGTGGGAGGGACAAGGGCCTAGAAAGATTTAGAAGGAGCAAGAAGAGGTAATCTTTTGAAAATATCAACATGAATAAGCAAGAACTGTGGGAAAAAAACTCCATAATCTGTACAATAAAAAATAAAGGTGACAAAACCCATTATATGACAGAAGAAAATGAATTTGAATATTCACAACAATTTGCACATCTCAAGAGTAAGGTTCTCTTTTCTTTTTTTGAGACGAAGTTTCGCTTTTGTTGCCCAGGCTGCAGTGCAGTGGTGATATCGGCTCACTGCAACCTCCGCCTCCCAGGTTCATGCGATTCTCCTGCCTCAGACCCCCCAGTAGCTGGGACTACAGGCGCCTGCCACCACACCCGGCTAATTTTTTGTATTTTTAGTAGAGATAGAGTTTCACCAAGTTGGCCAGGCTGGTTTTGAACTCCTGGCCTCAAGCAATCCATTCATCTTGGCCTCCCAAAGTGTTAGGATTACAGGAATGAGCCACTGTGCCCAGCCAGGATTAAGGCTCTTTAAGAGTTAGAATCTGAATACAACTGATTCTTACCAAGTTCCACTTAAATATTAAGAAAGGACTTTGGAAGACTGATTATATCAAAGATACAAAATTATTTGTATGTGGTACTAGATTGTTTTTTTTTGTACATTTCACTATAGTAGGAATTCTCATTTGAAATAAGAAACTAAGCTATGCTACATCTCCTGTGGTTTCTCAGCCCACGCTGGAGGGATAAGCACATCATCTCTTCATTCAAGCCTCAACTGAGCTGGGAGGCCACACCAACTTTCACACAAACTGCATTTCTCATTATTTTTGTGTACTTAAAAATGTCTGTTGCCAACTGGTCTTTAAAAAGATCCCTGTTTGCAGATGACATGATTGTATATTTAGAAAACCCCATCGTCTCAGCCCAAAATCTCCTTAAGCTGATAAGCAACTTCAGCAAAGTCTCAGGATACAAAATTAATGTGCAAAAATCACAAGCATTCTTATACACCAGTAACAGACAAACAGAGAGCCAAGTCAGGAATGAACTTCCATTCACAATTGCTTCAAAGAGAATAAAATACCTAGGAATCCAACTTACAAGGGATGTAAAGGACCTCTTCAAGGAGAACTACAAACCACTGCTCAGTGAAATCAAAGAGGACACAAACAAATGGAAGAACATACCATGCTCATGGATAGGAAGAATCAATATCGTGAAAATGGCCATACTGCCCAAGGTTATTTATAGATTCAATGCCATCCCCATCAAGCTACCAATGAGTTTCTTCACAGAATTGGAAAAAACTGCTTTAAAGTTCATATGGAACCAAAAAAGAGCCCGCATTGCCAAGACAATCCTAAGTCAAAAGGACAAAGCTGGAGGTGTCACGCTACCTGAAACTTCAAACTATACTACAAGGCTACAGTAACCAAAACAGCATGGTACTGGTACCAAAACAGAGCTATAGACCATTGGAACAGAACAGAGTCCTCAGAAATAATACCACACATCTACAGCCATCTGATCTTTGACAAACCTGAGAGAAACAAGAAATGGGGAAAGGATTCCCTATTTAATAAATGGTGCTGGGAAAATTGGCTAGCCATAAGTAGAAAGCTGAAACTGGATCCTTTCCTTACTCCTTATACGAAGATTAATTCAAGATGGATTAGAGACTTAAATGTTAGACCTAATACCATAAAAACCCTAGAAGAAAATCTAGGTAGTACCATTCAGGACATAGGCATGGGCAAGGACTTCATGTCTAAAACACCAAAAGCAATGGCAGCAAAAGCCAAAATTGACAAATGGGATCTAATTAAACTAAAGAGCTTCTGCACAGCAAAAGAAACTACCATCAGAGTGAACAGGCAACCTACAGAATGGGAGAAAACTTTTGCAATCTACTCATCTGACAAAGGGCTAATATCCAGAATCTACAAAGAACTCAAACAAATATACAAGAAAAAAACAAACAACCCCATCAAAAAGTGGGCAAAGTATGTGAACAGACATTTCTCAAAAGAAGACATTCATACAGCCAACAGACACATGAAAAAATGCTCATCATCACTCGCCATCAGAGAAATGCAAATCAAAACCACAATGAGATACCATCTCACACCAGCTAGAATGGCAATCATTAAAAAATCAGGAAACAACAGTTGTTGGAGAGGATGTGGAGAAATAGGAACACTTTTACACTGTTGGTGGGATTGTAAACTAGTTCAACCATTATGGAAAACAATATGGCAATTCCTCAAGGATCTAGAACTAGATGTACCATATGACCCAGCCATCCCACTACTGGGTATATACCCAAAGGATTATAAATTATTCTACTACAAAGACACATGCACACGTATGTTTATTGCGGCACTATTCACAATAGCAAAGACTTGGAATCAACCCAAATGTCCATCTGTGACAGAGTGGATTAAGAAAATGTGGCACATATACACCATGGAATACTATGCAGCCATAAAAAAGGATGAGTTTCCGTCCTTTGTAGGGACATGGATGCAGCTGGAAACCATCATTCTTAGCAAACTATCACAAGAAGAGAAAACCAAACACTGCATGTTCTCACTCATAGGTGGGAACTGAACAATGAGATCACTTGGACTCGGGAAGGGGAACATCACACACCGGGGCCTATCATGGGGAGGGGGGAGTGGGGAGGGATTGCATTGGGGAGTTATACATGATATAAATGATGAATTGATGGGTGCTGACGAGTTGATGGGTGCAGCACACCAACATGGCACAAATATACATATGTAACAAACCTGCACGTTATGCACATGTACCCGAGAACTTAAAGTATAATAAAAAATAAAAAATAATAAAAAAAAATAAAAATAAATAAAAATAAAAAAAAAAAGATCTTTAAAAGTAGCTTAAAACACAGTGAAAAAACAGCTACAATGCAATAAGGAAACCAAAGCCTGAAATAAGGATCTATGCTCACAAAATTCATTTATAATATTCCACAAACTTCCACTGACCACCCACTATTTGCTAAGCCCTATTTTGGGTACTGAAGATGTAATGACAAACAAATCAGAAAAGAAATTCCTGCCCTCTTATTGTTTATATTTTAGTGGCAGACCTCATAAATTTTCTTAACTTCAGATTTTAAACTCTAAACAAAAAAATTCCTATATTATGATGCTATTTTGGTTAATAATTTGAAAACTCCAGAATACTTTTTAGATATTAACCATTTCTTACTGAAAATTAAAGTGCAATATTTAAACATTAAAATTTAACTAGTTTAGTTCATGCCTGCAGTAACACTGAAAACTAAATTCTGAATACAGAATATAAACATATGTAGAAAAACTGTATCAGAAAACACGAAACTACCACTTATGTTTAAAAGAATGGAAGGGTAAACAGATTCTCAGAAATTATCAATACTAAATCAATACTAAAACATTTTGAACATTTCTAAGTACCAGACCCTGTGCTAAGCAATTTACATATATTATCTCATTTAAACCACACAGCAACCCTATACACTAAGCAATATTATAATCTCCATTTTATAGATTTTTTTAAATTGAGGTGTAATGGAAGTTAAGTTACTTCCTCAAGGGCCACAGTGGACTTAGATTCCATCCCAGGGAATTTGACAGTAAGCCTATGCTCTTAATCAACACACTAGGGATTCTGCTATAGGGGTATATAAAGGAAAGAGAAGTAAAAATCTAGCAAAAGAAAGGGTTCTGAAAAACTGTACTGTTACCCATTCATTTTATCATTGTAATTTCTTAATGATCAAAAAAGTTATCTCCAGAAGTTCCATTTTTCCACCTCAAAGTAACTCGCAATAAACCCAGATTCACCACCAGGAAATCAAGTGTAAGGAGTAAGACAAACCCATAGTGCTATGTTCCAAAATTCTTTCCGGCAGTTATTGAGGTTAGGAGAAGGAAGAAAAAGCACACCAATGATGAAAAGGTACACCAATGTGTAGAATAGGATCTTAGTATAAAACTCAGTAGTTCAGAGTTTTAAGGAACACATCATTTTATTTGATTTCCACACAAGTTTGATAAGCAGAATAAGTAGTGTTAAGCCATGTTAGAGATGAGAAAACTAAGAGAGGCCATGTTATCTGCCCAAGGTCAACAGGTATTCGTGCAGCAAGGCACAGAAACCAGGGTTTCCATCACTAAATTCAGTTCACTTTCTGCCACAGGCAGAGGAAATCCACCCTGAACGCAGAGAGTGAAACAGTCAAATTCAACTGGCTTAATGTCAAACTGTTAAGCAAAACCATGAATCTTGAAAGTTCAATTTGAAAGCAAGCTAATATTTCACAACAACAGGAGAGGCAAAACACTGAAAGTCTGACTTTAGAAAACTGCCCTCAGAGTCTAAGCCCTAAGTAAGTATTAACTATTTATGGTATTTTTTTTATACATCGCTAAAGGAGAAAAAAAAAAAAAATCGAAACCCTTGTTTAGAAAAAGCCTAGACAGGCTGGGAGCGGTGGCTCATGCCTATAATCCCAGCACTTTTGGAGGCTGAGGTTGGCAGATTATGAGGTCAAGAGATCGAGACCATCCTGGCCAACATGGTGAAACCCCATCTCTACTAAAAAATACAAAAATTAGCTGGGCATGGTGGCACACACTTGTAGTCCCAGCTACTCGGGAGGCTGAGGCAGGAGAATCGCTTGAATCTGGGAGTCAGAGGTCGCAGTGAGCCGAGATCGCACCACTGCACTCCAGCCTGGAGACAGAACAAGACTCTGTCTCAAAAAAAAAAAAAAAAAAAGAACAAGCCTAGACAACAAAGTCACCTTTAATCACAGCTGCTTGTTTTATAAACTATTGTTCTGAATTCCAAGACTATACAGTTACAATAATTAGCTTTAAAGTAGATAAGAATAAAATAATTTGTTAAAAAGACAGAATTGTCCGAAAGTATATTTGCCCCAGGAGGTTATGCTGTTTAGGTAAAGCCCACCAAAGACACACGAGCAGGTGTGACAAAATAAATTTACAAAGTGACAAGTTTAATACCATGCATATTAAAGATATACATTTAAATATTTACATATATCTCAATAATACATCACAGAAGGCTTTAAAATAAACTTTCATTTTTAAGGTTGGGTACTGTTTCTGGAAAGCAATAGAAGTACTTTGGATGAGCTGTGGGTTTTAAAATAACCAATTATACAAAAATTTAAGATCCTAAGGTAGCATAAATTCAATAACAGATCTTACAGAAAATTATTTCTCCTGTATATATTGTTAATGCTTCTTATAATCAAAAGAATGATTTTTGTTAAAGCTCCTCTACAGGACACAGTCTTCATTTAACATGGGATTCATTCATGTTGATAAGCCTGTGTAGTAGTTCACTAATTTTCACTGCTGTATACGATATTTATTTTATGAATAATATCATACTTTTTCCTGCAGATGGACTTTGGAACTGTCCAAAGATTAAACAAAGCTTGCTACAAACATTCTGTTACAAATCTCAAGATGCATATGTGCAAGGGTTTCACAAATGAATCGCAGATGTGTCCAAGATATCTATCTCCTCATCTCTCAGGGCCTAGGGTAATGAGATACCCCTCCCCAGTCCCTGCAGGTTGGATGTAATGCTCTGGAAAAATTCCTAGAAGCAGAATTGTTGCTTGAAAGGCATGTGCAACTTTAACTTCTACTTAATGCCAACTCATTTTTTCTAATGTGATTGTTCCAATTTATACTCCCAAGTTCTAGTTGTTTATCATCACGTTTCTTCTGAGGAAAGAAACAAAACTGTCATCTGCAAATAATGACCATCTGCACAGAAAGCTCAAAGCTTCTTAAATTTTCGGAAATCTAATGATTACCGAACCTAATTTGGGGTTTCAATTTGCATTTCCTTGATACCAAGCAAGGTTGAGCACATTTTACTGTGTATTGACCATTCATGTTTTCTCTTCTGCAATATGCCTGCTGATATATTTTACTCACTTTACTCCTGGGTTATTTTAGTCTTCTTTTTATTGATTCATAGGGGTTACTCATATTTTCTGAACACTTATCCTCTGTCTTGTAAATGGTGTTGTTTGATAAAAACTTTTGATAAAAATTATCAATATACTTATTTATGGCTGGTGCTTTTTATATCTGACTTAAGAAATCTTTCCCACCCTAAGGTCTTAAACATACTCTCTTCTACTATTTTCTAAAAAATGTACAGTTTTCCTTTTCACATTTAAGTCTAATGAAGTCAAAATGTGAACAAGGTCTTCAACTACTTTTATTCAACATATACTAGAGTTTCTACCCCATATAAGAAACATGAAATATTAAAAGTTGTATGGCTTAGAAGGAAAGAAACAAACCTACCATCTACCCAAAACAACTCGCACCCCCAAATACAAGGTATTAGAATAAGAGAATTTAGCAAGATGGCCGAATATGGGATTAAAATACTACAAGTCAAATACTGCAGGTTTTTGGTAGATGTCAGGACAAAGAAGCCGTCTTCCATTAAAAATTTGCTAAAACTTTTTACCCTGAATAGGTATTTAATTTTATGAAATGCATTTTCTGCATCTGATGATCATTTTCGCTTCTAATATTTAACAAAGTCAATTGCATGTAAAAGATTTTCTAATGTCAAATTAACCTTTTAATCCTGGAATAAACTTGTGTATTTTGCTTTTTATACATTGCTGGATTTGGTTTGCCACTATAGGCATACAATGAAGAATGTCTCCCAGGTAGAATTCCTTTTATTATCCAATATTCATAAGCCATGCAAATATCAATAGCAAGTTCTGGCTAATATTTATATAGGAAAGCTTTATATTTAAGCTTGATACACATTTTAAAACAAAATGTGAGTAGATTCTCAAATTGCATTTCAAATACAATTGTTAGAACATCAGGGCCGGGCGCGGTGGCTCAAGCCTGTAATCCCAGCACTTTGGGAGGCCGAGACGGGCGGATCACGAGGTCAGGAGATCGAGACCATCCTGGCTAACACGGTGAAACCCCGTCTCTACTAAAAATACAAAAAACTAGCCGGGCGAGGTGGCGGGCGCCTGTAGTCTCAGCTACTTGGGAGGCTGAGGCAGGAGAATGGTGTGAACCCGGGAGGCGGAGCTTGCAGTGAGCTGAGATCCGGCCACTGAACCCCAGCCTGGGCGAGAGAGCAAGACTTAGTCTCAAAAAAAAAAAAAAGAACATCAGAATTGTTAGAAATTCAAATTGTCTACACACTGAAGCAGTATGAATAGTTTATCAACAGTGAATATGCATGGCTTCTATGTGTCCAGCATGGAGACACCAAGTTACTGCACACAAGCAACTGTTAACAATTACAGTTGACTCGGGAAGGGGAACATCACGCACTGGGGCCTATCATGGGGAGGGGGGAGGGGGGAGGAGGGAGGGGTTGCATTGGGGAGTTATACATGATATAAATGATGAATTGATGGGTGCTGATGAGTTGATGGGTGCAGCACACCAACATGGCATAAGTATACATATGTAACAAACCTGCACGTTATGCACATGTACCCTAGAACTTAAAGTATAATAAAAAAATAAAAATAAAAAAAAATAAAATTTACGAAAATAAAAAAAAAAAAAAAAACAATTACATCTAAAGTTTGATAATCAGAAAATGATGTTTTAAGCATTTTATATCCTAAAGGTTCCTACCTATGTATAGGAATTTTGCTGGTTTTAAGTACATTTAAGGAACCTGGTTGAGTGTTTGGGGTTGATATGTAATACACTGTAACTTTTCCAATTTAAAATATGGGAAATAGGTTTCTGCCTAGCATGTTTACATGTAACATATCAGTTTCAGAAATAGATCATGGAAGTTAGGCAAGAGATGATGCCTTTAATGTGTTTATAATTTTTATATATGTATTCATGGACTCCAGGTTCACTTTTTCATACTTCCTTGTTGGGTTTCAATATCAAAGTTATCCCAGCCTCATAAAATATGCTGGGCAGTTTCCTCTTTTTTCATTCACTACAAGAACTTGTAAAATGTTGAAATGGTAGATTTCAGCCAGGTGCAGTGGCTCACACCTGTAATTCTAGCACTTTGGAAGGCTGAGGTAGGAGGATCACTTGAGCTCAGGAGTTCAAGATCAGCCTGGGCAACATAGTGAGACCACCATTGCTAAAAAAAAAAAATTCTTTTTTGCAAGGCATGGTGGCTCACGTCTGTAATCTCAGCACTTGGGAGGCCGAGGCGGGTGAATCACCTGAAGTCAGGAGTTTAAGACCAACCTGGCCAACATGGTGAAACTCCATCTCTCCTAAAAATACAAAAATTAGCCAGGCATGGTGACATGTGCCTATAGTCCCAGCTACTCAGGAGACTGAAGTAGGAGAATCACTTGAACCTGGGAGGCGGAGGTTGCAGTGAGCCAAGGCTGTGCCATTGGACTCCAGCTTGGGCAATAAGAGTGAAACTGCATCTCAAAAATAAAATTTTTGTAAAAAAACATTAGATGGGCATGGTGGCACACCTGTAGTCCCAGCTACTTGGGAGGCTGGGGTGGGAGGAACACGTAAACCCAGCAGGTTGAGGCCACATTGAGCCATGATCATGTCATAGCATTCTAGCTTGGGCAACAGAACAAGACCCTGTCCCCCAAAAAACAAAACAAGAAATGATAGATTTCCAGAAAGAGAGAGAGAGAGAAAAAAGAAAAGGATCTCCTGAAAGTTCTGAACAAGAAATGACAGAAAGAAAGAAAGAAAGAAAGAAAGAAAGAAAGAAAGAAAGAAAGAAAGAAAGAAAGAAAGAAAGAAAGAAAGAAAGAGAAAGAAAGAGAGAGAGAGAGAGAGAGAGAGAAAGAAAGAAAGAAAGAAAGAAAGAAAGAAAGAAAGAAAGAAAGAAAGAAAGAAAGAAAGAAAGAAAGAAAGAAAGGAAGGAAGGAAGGAAGGAGGGAGGGAGGGAGGGAGGGAAGGAGAAAGAAAGAAAGAGGAAGCAGGAAGCAGGGGAAGGGGAAGAAAAGAAAAGAAAAAAGAGGGGAGAGGAGGGGAGGGGAGGGGAGCGGAACAGAGCGGAGCAGAGAGGAGAGGAAAGAGAAAGAAGAAAAGGATTTCCTGAAAGTTCTCCTGTAAAATTCTATGGATCTGGTCCTTTCTTAGCAGAAATATTTTTAAACAGCAATACAATTTCTTTAGTGGCTATAAGACTATATGAGATTTGCATTGCTTCTAGTATCAGTATTGATAAAAAAAAATTCTAAGATTTTGCCATTTCATCTAAGTTTTCAATTTTTTCTCTCTTTTTTTTTTTCTTTTTAAGAAACAGGGTCTCACACTATGTTGCCCAGGCTGGAGTACAGTGGCTATTCACAGGCGCAGTCCCACTACCGATCAGCATAGGAGTTTTGACCTATTTCGTTTCTGACCTGGGCCAGTTCACCCCTCCTTAGACAACCTGGTGTTCCCTTGCTCCTCAACATCACCATGTTGATGCTGAACTTAGTGTATGTACCCAATTGGCATAGCACACTACAGCTCGGAGCTTCTGGGCTCAAGAGATCTTCCTGCCTCAGCATCCCAAGTAGCTGGGAATATAGGTGTGTGACCAGATAAGTTTTCACATTTGTCATAGAGTTCATAAACTTTTATCTTTTTATTCTCTGCTACAACTATAGCTATTAATATAGTCCCTTTAATTCTTAAAAGTATATATTTTTTTCTTGATCAGTGTCACTAGCAACTTATTAACTAATGATTTAACTGTTAACTACATTATTTTATTAGTCTTTTATAAGAACTTTTGGCTGTATATAGTTTCTATTATATTTTTTGTATTCTATTTCATTTACTTCTCTTACCTTTATTACCACTTTCATTCTTTCTTCCAGATGTATTCCATTATCTTCCCTAATTCTTAAGTTAGGTTAACTCACTGATTTTCAATCTTTTTTTTTGTTTATACAGTTTCCCTGTAGATAGATTTTAGCAAATTCTACAAGTTTATACACAGTAATTGTCATTCATTTCTATTTTTAAATTTACATTTTTTACTTCAAACCATAAAGTATTCATAATATGTATTTTAAAATTTCAAATATAGTTTTCAAAATTGGTTTCTTATATTAACTTTCAGCTTTATTTGCACTGGAATTACAGAATATATTCTACATGACTTCATTTATATGAAACTTGCTGAGATTTGTGCTGTGGCCCTGTATGTAGTCAATTTTTATGAGTGTTCCAGACATGCTTTAAAAAAATTTATATTCTCTATTTGCTGGAGTAGCATTCTACATTTGTCCATAAGGCCAAATTTGTTAATCACATTAGTCCAATCATCTATATCCATACTTATTGCATCTGTTTTTATTTTTTCCTATCACTTAAAAGGAATGTATTAAAATTTTCTCATTTTGATTGTGGATTTAGCTGTTTTTTTCCTTGTAATTATATTTGTGCTTTATCTATTCTAAAACTTTTATTAGGTATACACAGTTTAGACTTTTTTCCCCCTGAGGGAATTGAATCTTATTAAGGATCCTCTTCATTTTTCATTTTAAGTCTATTTCACCGATATTAACACATCAGTTTTTCATTGGTTAGTACTTGTCCAGTAGTATATGTTTTCCCTTCAATTACAGGCATATCTTGATTTACTGCACTTCACTTACATTGTGCTTTGCAGATATTGCATTTTTTACAAATTGCAGGTTTGTGGCAACCCTGCATCAAGCAAGTCTATCAGCATCATTTCTCCAACAGCACGTGCTCACCTCATGTCTCTGTGTCACATTTTGGTAATTCTGAAAATACTTCAAACATTTTCATTATTACATCTGCTATGATGATTTGTAATCAGTGATCTTTGATGCTACCATTGTCATTGTTTTGGGGCACCACAAAGTGCACTCATTTGTAAGATGGTGAATTTAATTAATACATGTTATGTGTGTTCTGACTATTCCACCAACAGGCCATTTCTCTCTCCATTCTCAGACCTCCCTCCTCAGAACTCCCTATTCCCTAAGATAATAACTCCCTACAAATCGCTTCTACATATTTAAGTAAAAGAAAGAGTCACACATTTCTTACTTGAAATAAAAAATCAGAAATGATTAAGCTTAGTGAGAAAGGAATGTCAAAAGCTAAGAGGCCAAAAGCATCATGTACTAAACACCCAAATTGTGATTGCAAAGAAACAGTTATTGAAGAAAATTAAAAATGCCACTCCAGTGAACACATGAATGATAAGAAAGCAAAACAGGCTGGACATAATGGCTCAACCCTGTAATCTCACTTTGGGAGGCCGAGGTAGGAGGATCAGTTGAGCTCAGGAGCTCAAGGCCAGCCTGGGCAACATAGCTCCATCTCTACAAAAAGTTAAAACATTACCTGGGCGTGGTGGCTCACACCTGTAGTCCCAGCTACTAGGGAGGCTGGGATAGGAGGATCTGCTTGAGCCCAGGAGTTGGAGGCTGCAAGTGGGCCATGATGGCACCACTGCACAGCAGTCTGGGTGACAAAGCAAGACTGTTTCCAAAAAAAAAAAAAGAGAGAGAGAGAGGAGAGGAGAGGAGAGGAGAGGAGAAGAGAGGAGAGGAGAGGAGAGGAGAGGAGAGGAGAGGAGAGGAGAGGAGAGAGGAGAGGAGAGGAGAGGAGAGGAGAGGAGAGGAGAGGAGAGGAGAGGAGAGGAGAGGAGAGGAGAGGAGAGGAGAGAAGAGAAGAAGAGAAGCAAAACAGCCTGATTGCTGATACAGAGGAAGTTTGACTGATCTGGATAGATCAAACCAGCCAGAATATTCCCTTAAGCCAAAGCCCAAATTTATAACAAGGCCCTAACTCTCAATTCTATAAATGGATTCAGAGAAGTGAGGAAGCTGCAGCAAAAGTCTGATGACAGCAGAGGTTGGTTTATCAAATTTAAGGAAAGACATCGTCTTCATAATATAAAAGTGCAAGGTGAAGGAGCAAGAGCTGATGTAGAAGTGTTAGCAAGTTATCCAGATCTAGCTAAGATCATTGATGAAAGTGGCTACCTTGAACAATAAACTTTCAAGTATACAAAACAGTCTTCTGTTGGAAGAAGATGGTATCTAGGACTTTCATAGTTAGAGAGGAGAAGTTAATTCCTGGCCTCAAAGCTTCAAAGGACATGCCGACTATCTTGACAGGGACTAATGCAGCTGGGGACTTTAAGCTGAAGCCAACACTTCACTTACCATTCTGAAAATTCTGGGGCCCTTGAGAGTTATGCTAAATCTACTCTGCCTGTGCTGTATAAATGTAACAACAAAGGCTGGATGACAGCACATCTGTTGACAGCATGGTTTAGTGAATATTAATACTTTATGCTTACTGTTGGGACCTACTGCTCAGACAAAAATATTCCTTTCCAAATAATACCACTCATTGACAATGCACCTGGTCATCCAAGAGTTCTCATGGAGATATACAAGATCAACGTTGTCTTCATGCCTGCTAATACAACATCCATTCTGTAGCCTGTGAATTAAGGAGTCATATCAACTTTTAAGTATTATTGTTTAAGAAATACATTTTATAAGGCTACAGCTGCCATAGATAGAAGTTCCCTCAACTGATCTGAGCAAAGTAAATTGAAAACCTCCTGGAAAGAATTCACTATTCTAGATGCCATTACGAAACCTTCATGATTCATGGGAGGAAGTCAAAATACCATCATTAACAGGAATTTGGAAGAAATTGATTCCAACCCTCATGGATGGCTTTGAGGGGTTCAAGGCTTCAGAAGTAACTCTAAATGCAGTAAAAATAGCAAGAGAACTCGAACTAGAAGTGGAGCTTGAAGATGTGACTGAATTGCTGCAATCTCATGATGAAACACGAATGGATGAGGTGCTGACTGACTCCAATTCTGAAAGAAGTTCTACTATGGGTAAAATGCTATCAAACAGCATTGCATGCTACAGAGAAATCTTTTGTGAAAGGAAGAGTCAATAGATGCAGCAAACTTCATTGCTGTCTTATTCAAGAAATTGCCACAGCTACCCCAATCTTCAGAAACCACCACCCTGATCTGCAGGGTGCAGATATGCAGCTACAAGCATAAAACAAAAAACCTCTCAACCAGCAAAAAGTTTATGATTCACTGAAGGGTCAGGTGATTGTGAGCATTTTTTAAGCAATAAAGTATTTTTTCTTTTTTTTTTTTTTTTGAGACGGGGTCTCACTCTGTCACCCAGGCTGGAGTGCAGCGGCCGGATCTCAGCTCACTGCAAGCTCCGCCTCCTGGGTTTACGCCATTCTCCTGCCTCAGCCTCCCGAGTAGCTGGGACTACAGGTGCCCGCCACGTCGCCCGGCTAGTTTTTTTTTTTGTATTTTTTAGTAGAGACGGGGTTTCACCGTGTTAGCCAGGATGGTCTCGATCTCCTGACCTCGTGATCCGCCCGTCTCGGCTTCCCAAAGTGCTGGGATTACAGGCTTGAGCCACCGCGCCCAGCCAGCAATAAAGTATTTTTTAATTAAGGTATTACATTGCTTTTTAAGACATACTTAATAGACAATGGTATAGTATAGACATAATTTTTATATGCACTAAGAAACCAAAAAAAAATTGTTGGACTTGCTTTCTTGCAATATTCACTTTACTGCAGTGGTCTGGAACCAAACTGACTATATTTCTGAGGTATGCCCATATATTCAATCTTTCTGTGTCCTAATGTTCTAGGTGTTCCCTTGTAAGTACCTTATAAACTATTAATAGACTTTTCCTCATCTTTCAAAATATGCCCTCTAGCAGTCTAGATTAATCATTTAAAAATACTGAGATCACAGATATATTCACATTTACTATTGTATTCTGTTTATTCTGCTTGTTATGCGTTTTCCCCTAGTTTCTTGTCATCTTTTGCATTGACTGAATTCTTTCTCATTGTTCTAGTTTTTTTCTACTGGTTTAGAAGAAACATTTTCTTTTTCTTTTCTTTTTTTGAGATGGAGTCTCACTCTGCTACCCAGGCTAGAGTACAGTGCCACAATCTCAGCTCATCACAACCTCCGCCTCCCGGGTTCAAGTGATTCTCCTGTCTCGGCCTCCCAAGTAGCTGGGATTACAGGTGACCACCACCACGCTAGGCTAACTTTTTGTATTTTCAGTAGAGATAGGGTTTCACCATGTTGGTCAGGCTGGTCTCAAACTCCTGACCTCAAGCAATCCACCTGCCTTGGCCTCCCAAAGTGCTGGGATTACAGGCGTGAGCCACTGCACCCAACCACTTTCTATATTTTGTGTGTGTGGTTACCCTTGAAATTCTGCCCTCCATATTTAACTTTTTTTTTTTTTTTGAGACGGAGTCTCGCTCTATCACCCAGACTGGAGAGCAGTGGCGCCACCTCGGCTCACTGCAAGCTCCGCCTCCTGGGTTCACGCCATTCTCCTGCCTCAGCCTCCTGAGTAGCTGGGACTACAGACGCCTGCCACCGCGCCTGGCTAATTTTTTGTATTTTTAGTAGAGACGGGGTTTCACCGTGGTCTCGATCTCCTGACCTTGTGATCCGCCCGCCTCGGCCTCCCAAAGTGCTGGGATTACAGGCGTGAGCCACCACGCCCGGCCATTTTTTTTTTTTTTTTTTTTGAGATGGAGTCTCGCCCTGTCGCCCTGGCTGGAGTGCAGTGGCCGGATCTCGGCTCACTGCAAGCTCCGCCTCCCGGGTTCACGCCATTCTCCTGCCTCAGCCTCCCGAGTAGCTGGGACTACAGGCGCCCGCCACCTCGCCCGGCTAGTTTTTTGTATTTTTTAGTAGAGACGGGGTTTCACCATGTTAGCCAGGATGGTCCCGATCTCCTGACCTTGTGATCCACCCGTCTCGGCCTCTTTTAAAAGTGAGGTTAATCAATATTGATATATTTCCCCCAAATAATACAAAAGTCTTAGAATGCCTGAACGCTGATAATCTGCCTTCCATCTTACATGCTTTGTTATCTAGTATTATTATTCTATCATTTTAACCCCACAAATTAGACAACTGATATATATGTCCCCACTATTTGTTTAGATTTATCTATGTTTACCATTTTCTCTGTTCACTATTTCTTCCCACATCTCAGACCTATCTTCTAAAATTAGTTTCTTTTTTTCCTGAATTACATTCTTTAGTAGTTCTTTTATTGGACGATTACTGACAGAAAAATCTGTTTTTATCTGAGTATGTCTTGCTTTTACTCTAATTCTTGACAACAGTTTGAAAAGTGTGCTGTGGAACTCATTCATTTATAAGTGATCTGTCTTTTCTCTAGTTATTTTAAGATTTTCTCCTCTCCTTTAGAATTCTGTAGTTTTTGTTGTTGTTATTTTAGACAGAGTCTTGCTATTGCCCAGGCTGGAGTGCAGTGGCATGATCTCGGCTCACTGTAACCTCCACCTCCCCAGCTCAAGATATTCTCCTGCCTTAGCCTCCTGAGTAGCTGGGACTACAGGCACACGCCACCATGCTCAGCTAATTTTTGTATTTTTAGGAGAGACAGGGTTTCACCATGTTGGCCAGGCTGGTCTTAAACTGCTGACCTCAGGTGATCCACCCACCTTGGCCTACCAAAGTGCTGGGATTACAGGTGTGAGCCACTGTGCCCAACTGGGTTCTGTAGCTTCAGCATGAGGTGTCTAGGAATGGATTATTATATTGCTTGTTTGTTGTATTTTCTGGATCTGAGGATTTGCACGTCTCATTTATGGAAAATTCTCAGACATTTTTCTTTTCCTACATTGTCTTTCCCTCATGCTCTTTCTAGAACTGTTTAGGTTTACTGGATATATTGGGCTCATACGAAACTGCAATTTTACAGATCAAAATTCATCAAATATTAGCAATCTCACTTGGTTCAACCTAAAGACACTTTTATAAGTGTTCTCTGCCTATCAATTCCTCTTTCATATTTTCCATTTTCTTTCTGAAATCCTTTCCGTGTACTCTTTGACTCTCTCTTCTACTTCACTCTTTCTTTCTTTGGCTGCCTCAAATTGCCTTTAAGCACATCTTTTGGGTTTGTAATTTCAATGACTCTAAAATATTTGATAGTGCCTTCTTCCTTACTCATCTTTAAGTCCATCTCTTATCTCTTGAAAGATTTTATATATAACTACTTAACAGTTAATGTTCAATAGTGCAGTATCTACAGTCCTTTGTGGGTCTAAATCTCACTCTTTGGTTCTGGTGACTCAAACTTTTGGTGGTTTACTTGTGTGCTTGCTAATATTTTGAGGACAGGGAGCCTGACTTAATCTGTGGAAATCTGAGGGACCTACGTTTAGACTGTTTCATCCATGGAGAATTTGCATTTGTTTTTGTTCGGTGTCAAATCTTTTTTTTTTTTTAGACAGAGTTTCACTCTGTCGCCCAGGCTGGAGTGCAGTGGCGCAATCTCAGCTCACGGTAACCTCCGCCTCCCAGGTTGAAGCGATTCTTCTGCCTCAGCCTCCGGAGTAGTTGGGATTACAGGCATGCGCCACCATGCCCGGCTAAGTTTTGTATTTTTATTAGAGATGGGGTTTCGTCATGTTGGCCAGGCTGGTCTCGAACTCCCGACCTCAGGTGATCCACCCGCCTCAGCCTCCCAAAGTGCTGGGAGTACAGTCGTGAGCCACTGCGCCCAGCCAACTTTTTTATTTCTTAACTTAGAGATTCCTTGATCATGCAGGAAATATAACTTAGAACCCCATACTCCTATGAAGCCAATACCATGGTAACAAATCAAGAAAGGAGGCTATGCCAACTTGTTAGGAAGACAGACAGGTTTCCTTGTTGACTCCTTTAGCCAACAGGTACATTTTTCTCCCCTAGCTTAAGCTTTCACCGAGGGGATGTAGCCACCTCAAAGTCCAAAGAGCTTTATCAAAAGTCTCAGATTCAGATCCCCACAGACAAAGTCTCCTACTCCCACAGATCTCCAAAGCTTCTGTTTTAGTAGTTTGATCCCGACTGCCATGTTTTGTTTTGTTGTTTTAATGACTCTGATCTAAGTTCCCTGTTCTGTTTTGTTGTGTTAATGACTCTGATCTAAGTTCCCTGTTCTGTTTTGTTGTGTTAATGACTCCGATCTAAGTTCCCTGTTCTGTTTTGTTGTGTTAATGACTCCGATCTAAGTTCCCTGTTCTGTTTTGTTGTGTTAATGACTCCGATCTAAGTTCCCTGTTCTGTTTTGTTGTGTTAATGACTCCGATCTAAGTTCCCTGTTCTGTTTTGTTGTGTTAATGACTCCGATCTAAGTTCCCTGTTCTGTTTTGTTGTGTTAATGACTCCGATCTAAGTTCCCTGTTCTGTTTTGTTGTGTTAATGACTCCGATCTAAGTTCCCTGTTCTGTTTTGCTGTGTTAATGACTCCGATCTAAGTTCCCTGTTCTGTTTTGCTGTGTTAATGACTCCGATCTAAGTTCCCTGTTCTGTTTTGCTGTGTTAATGACTCCGATCTAAGTTCCCTGTTCTGTTTTGCTGTGTTAATGACTCCGATCTAAGTTCCCTGTTCTGTTTTGTTGTGTTAATGACTCCGATCTAAGTTCCCTGTTCTGTTTTGTTGTGTTAATGACTCCGATCTAAGTTCCCTGTTCTGTTTTGTTGTGTTAATGACTCCGATCTAAGTTCCCTGTTCTGTTTTGTTGTGTTAATGACTCCGATCTAAGTTCCCTGTTCTGTTTTGTTGTGTTAATGACTCCGATCTAAGTTCCCTGTTCTGTTTTGTTGTGTTAATGACTCCGATCTAAGTTCCCTGTTCTGTTTTGTTGTGTTAATGACTCCGATCTAAGTTCCCTGTTCTGTTTTGTTGTGTTAATGACTCCGATCTAAGTTCCCTGTTCTGTTTTGTTGTGTTAATGACTCCGATCTAAGTTCCCTGTTCTGTTTTGTTGTGTTAATGACTCCGATCTAAGTTCCCTGTTCTGTTTTGTTGTGTTAATGACTCCGATCTAAGTTCCCTGTTCTGTTTTGTTGTGTTAATGACTCCGATCTAAGTTCCCTGTTCTGTTTTGTTGTGTTAATGACTCCGATCTAAGTTCCCTGTTCTGTTTTGTTGTGTTAATGACTCCGATCTAAGTTCCCTGTTCTGTTTTGCTGTGTTAATGACTCCGATCTAAGTTCCCTGTTCTGTTTTGCTGTGTTAATGACTCCGATCTAAGTTCCCTGTTCTGTTTTGCTGTGTTAATGACTCCGATCTAAGTTCCCTGTTCTGTTTTGTTGTGTTAATGACTCCGATCTAAGTTCCCTGTTCTGTTTTGTTGTGTTAATGACTCCGATCTAAGTTCCCTGTTCTGTTTTGTTGTGTTAATGACTCCGATCTAAGTTCCCTGTTCTGTTTTGTTGTGTTAATGACTCCGATCTAAGTTCCCTGTTCTGTTTTGTTGTGTTAATGACTCCGATCTAAGTTCCCTGTTCTGTTTTGTTGTGTTAATGACTCCGATCTAAGTTCCCTGTTCTGTTTTGTTGTGTTAATGACTCTGATCTAAGTTCCCTGTTCTGTTTTGTTGTGTTAATGACTCTGATCTAAGTTCCCTGTTCTGTTTTGTTGTGTTGTTGGCTCTTTATGTTTCCCTTAATTTTTGTGAGCTTAATGTATATTAAAGAACTTTTAAAAAACATATCCAACATTTAAGTGTTTTATAGCTGTAGGGCTTTTCAAAGTATCTATTCTGCCTTACTATCAGAAACCTACATTTTCTTCTTCTCAGTAAGTTCTAAGAGAAATGCTAGTGTCTACATTTCATCATATATATTCCTGTGTTGTATATAATTATTACAGCTTCACTAATTTAGGTAAATGGTAAAGATAATCAGTCTAAATTTATTTAAAGTCAGAATTACAGAAATCATTTCAGAAAAAAATGAAGTTTGATTGACATCAACAACACCGAGGAGAGTATTTGATCTTGGCTAAGTACATTTACCAAGTCATTTAAATTACAAGACACTAGCGCTTAAAAATACTTTGTTCTTCTAAGTGAACTGAGGATGACCCCTGAAATTTTTGTATTTATTTGTTAGGCAAATTAATAATTTTGGATAGACTGAGCAAAGTTAAATTTTTTTGACCAAATAATAAGGAATTCTTAAATAGTGTGGAAAGAGATGTCTTATAAAGGGTAGAAAAAGATGTCTTATAATTTACATATATTGCAAATTCATCAGACTAAAATTCAGAGCATTATATCTACATAAAACAGGTATTTACCTATCCTTAGAATAAAAGTTATAAACTCTCTAGTTCAACTAAACTAAATTACTTGACAGAGAAATGATAAAAAGGTGCTTTATTCAGGGAGTTTCATAATCAACAACTAGATTCAATTTCAGATATCCTGCAAAACATTTTGACACAAACAATTATAAATTCAATTTTTTAAAAATGCAATTTAGCACTGAAAAAGGAAAGTTTGCCACGAGTATAAGATTAGCCAATTCTTTACCTCTCCAGCACTTGCACATTCTTTGGCTCTTCTGTGAAGTGCAGCCCATGTATCCTCATACCTAAAAAAAAGCAAAAAAAAATTTGAAATGCAAACCACACATTAAAAGGAAATACTATCTAAAGATGAATGTGGAATATCCTACAGTGCTGGAAAGGAAACACTCAAAAAATAATGGGGACATGTTGCAAGGACACATACATCAACTTGATGGAGCTTCCAGTGGCCAAATCTGTGACAATTTGAGCAACAAAATACATAATGGTAGTAATGGATTATAACTCAAAGAATAAAACAAATATCCCTGAGTCCATGTGATGTAAATAATTGAATAAATAAATCAATGACAGAGAAGAGAAAAACTTTTCCTTATAATAGAAACACAATTAGTAATTTTTTTTGTTTTTTTTAAGACGGAGTTTCACTCTGTCACCCAGGTTGGAGTGAAGTGGTGTGATCTTGGCTCACTGCAACCTCCATCTCCCAAGCAATTCTCCTGTCTCAGCCTCCCGAGTAGCTGGGATTACAGGTACATGCCATCACGCCTGGCTAATTTTTGTATTTTTAGTAGAGACAGGATTTCACCACATTGGCCAGGCTGCTCTCGAACTCCTGACCTCAGATGAGCTGCCTGCCTCGGCCTCCCAAAGTGCTGGGATTACAGGTGTGAGCCACCGTGCCCAGCCCCAATTAGTAATTTTAAAAGAAATTATGAGAAAAAAAACTCTAATTGGTAAACACAATAGTAATAATTGTTTTAAAAAGATTTTAATGGATGATGAAATCAGTGGGTAAAAGCACAAAAAGAAACAGGATATTTACACAGCCTCAAAGTATCTCCCCATAGGATAATCATTAACTAAAAGTGAGAAAACAGTGTTAACCGAGGAGAAACCTGGCAGTCATATCCTTAATAAAGTGATCAAAATTAATGTCAACAGTAATGAGACACATCAACATTATGTGCCTTCTGATGTGATGCACTGGGAACGATATAATATTACTCTTCTGGTATTCTTGCCAAAACAGTACTAACTTATAGTTAATTACAAGGAAACAGAAAAATCCAAATTTATAGACATTTTGAAACATAATTGGCCAGTACTTTTTTTTTTTTTTTTTTTAAGACAGGTCTCACTCTGTCACCCAGGCTGGAGTGGTTGAGCTCACTGCAGCCTCAACCTCTTGGACTCAAGTGATCCACCCATCTCAGTCTCCCAAAGTGCTGAAATTACAGACATGAGCTACACCATGCCCGGCCTTGGCAAGTACTCTTCGAAAGTATTGAGGTCATGAAAGACAAAGACTAAAGAATTGTTCCATGTTAAAGAAGACAACAGAGTCATTTTGACTAAATATGATGTGTGATCCTGGATTGGATCCTAGTCCAGAAAAAAGGACACTGGTGGGATAATTGATGGAATTTGAATAAGGCCTATGGATTAAAGTATTTACTAATGTTAATTTTCTGGTTTGATCATTGTACTGTGGTTATATGAAATGCTAACATTGGGAAAGGTGAAATTGCTTGTTCTATTTTTGCAATTTTTTTGTAAACCTGAAATTATTTCAAAATGAGAAGTTAAAAAATAAAACTTCTAAACTACGATTCATTTGATTGCTGATGTAAAACCTGAATTCCCAATCTAAAAAATTCTAGCTATCCAGCCAATATTTCTCCAAACAGGAATACATATTTAATGAGTTCATATTGCCTCCCCTCATAGTCAGATTCACAATTTTTCTATTGAATTTAAGTAGGAAAATCAATCTGAATAATCCAGGTGATACTAGAGTCTACATGTGATGAAAATTAAGGTGGAAGGTCACACAAATAATACAGTCCTGCTGTCATTGTTGAATAACAGAAAGCTAAATTTTCTTGGATGTATAAGATTATGTAAGTATCAATTAAAATCAACAAGTATTTACTGAATGCCAAGCATTGTTAGGCACCAGAACTGCTGAGATAAATTTTACTTTTGCATCTTTGTTGTCCTGGTACTTAGCACAGAACCTAACACAGAAGAGACACATTAAATGTCTGTTGAGTGAAGAAACAGACTAATTATAAAATGAAAATTTAGGACTTCGTGGTAAAATTTTGTATCATTTTCTTAACTCAGTGGGAAAGAGAAAATTAATCCTTACTTGCCAAATTTAGACTCCAGATCATTCTTTTCATAATATCTCACCATTTCCTTTTCTCCCCATTATTACGTATGCTTTTCACATCCATCTTGCCATTATACAACACCCTTCCTCATTTCTACTTTCCTAGTTCAGCAACTAGTTCATGTATGACTTTCCTACTGTTTTCAGCATTCTCTAAACCTAGACTATCCCAACCATTCAAGTTCTCTGCTCTACTTTTATGCCATGAAGCAGTTTGAAGAAATGCATTAAATCCATTACAATGCTATCCAACCTCCCATGGGCCTTAGCTGCCAATCAGCACTTAAAAAAAAATTTATTGCTATTAGATTGTTCTCTGAAGTAGACACAGAGGGTGTTACACATCTCATGCTGCCTTGAAACTTACCCCATCCAATCACTTTCAACAGACATATGAACTTACTCCATTTTACTGAGATAAAGACACTGGATGTAAACTTCAATTTTTCTGTGTTCAAACTCAAACATCTTTAAAAATCACAAGTCAATGATGATGAAATGAAGAAGCCACATTCATAATGTGTAATTCTCACATTCAAATCGTTATTGAATATATTCTATGTATACTATGGGAAGACTAGTAGAAGAGTTCACAATACAGTTAGGAAGATGACCACACATGTAAATAATTACCTTACTTGGGAGACAAAGGAAAGGGCTAATTATATAGCATTAGAGCCATACGAACATAGGAAAGTAACTGTAGACTGTGTTGTACTACCCTCTTTAAAACATTATGACTTATGAAATAGAAGATGTTAGAGCAAGAAGCATCTAGAATCTGTCACCCTACCTAGACCACAATCACATTGGCAGAATCTGTCTGATGTAACTATTTTGGGATTCTAGAATCTATTAAAGGCTTGCAACTTCCAGGGGAAGATTTGGAGGGTAAACTGAGGTTCATTTCAGTCGATTTCAGGTTTTAGCACAATGGCAGCTACTCATCCACCACCCCAACCCCTGGACAGGCAGCCATGCACTTGTTCCTGAAGTAGCTTATAACATGGCTTATGAAAGTCAAGGTGGGCCAATAAGGACCCTGTGCTCCAAACATCAGGGAGTCTGTGCTTTGATCACAATTGCTGCTTCTAATCAGGGAGATGCAGACACAGAGGCAGCAACTGTTGAAAACCCCTCCTGCTCTGGCTAGCAATTTTCAGAGGATTTAAAAGGCCAACGTCTGGTTTTGTCCCCTTTCTTTGTTCTCTTTTCCCTTTTGGAGAGCCAGACACTTAAAGATTAGGACATTCAATAACAGACGAAATTGTTTTTTGTTTTGTGGTGTGTGTTTTTTTTTTTTTTTTTTTTTTTTTTGTCCCAAGATGGCTTACTAGGGACATCAAAAGCCAGTTTTTCTCAAAAAATAGATAAAAGTTACTGGTGAGTGGACAAATTCTAGACAGAAAACTGAGGGAAGGGAAGCAGGACCTGTCAGAGTGCCCATGGGAAGAAGCTGGGGTGCAGAAAAGGAAAGCAGCAAGAGTCTGGCAGAGATCGACCCTCAAGGACCTTGGAGCCCTGTGGAAAGGGTAGGTGGGAGTAGTTCTCTGCTCCCCTCACTCCTCCAACGATCTCCTGACCAACAAATTGTTGGAGAGTGCTCCTCTGCCCTTGTGACCCAGAGCAACACTATTGGTGGCGATTTGAAAACCTCCTGGGGCTGGAGAATCTGGTGGCCAACTCGTGTGTACAGGCATGTCCACACTACCCTCAGGTGCCAGATACCATACTCGTCGCTCACTGGCGGTGGGATGCTGCCCTGCCCAGGGATTCTCTGCCCTTGAGTCACCACACCACCAGATTCCCTGCAAACACACCCCACAAACCACGCTAACTTTGGCAAGCACAGGGAACCAGCAGTTCCCCAGGTAACTGTGAGATCTCTGGAGATCTAACCCCCTGCATGGGCCATCCCTAAGTGGAAGAGAGTGCGGCCCACCAAAAGCACCCCAGGGGACAAAGGAAATGCAGGCACAGTGCCAACCACTGCAAGAGGCAGTATCATCACCCAGGAATGGATGTGGGGAAGGGGTCATCTCCTGCATCCCCCTACACTGTTGCTGATGCAGCAGTGTTCTCCCTGCCAGGGGCCAGTACATGCACTTGGACACACAACATATTTCATGCTTCTCGTGGCGGCTCCACTTCTACTGAAGGTGAGCCCTGCACAGCTCAAGCTTTCAGGAAGGGTGGGGCCCAACTCCCCTTCCCTACACAGAGCAGTAACATTCCGACAAGGGAAGACAAGTTACAGAGTTGCCTGCTCCCATCTGGAGGAAGAGACTCTCCCTGAGCCCATTTTGGTGGCAGCCCTCAGAGGAGTGAACCCGCAACCCACAGACAGGAACCAAAGGAAAAAATCTTTATGAAATGAAGGTTGGGAGCCTTGTGATGGGGGCCTGATAGGAAGTGGATCACGTTCTTGCCAGCACAGGATGAGGAGTGGGTGTACCCACCCACCTTCTCCCCCAAGACCTTAGCACACCCCACCGGATCTCTTCCCATCACCATCCCCTGCCCGCTCAGGGCAGGTGCTTCCACCCAACGCCAGCCTACCTGCCAGCTCTTACTCTTAAGTGCCATCTACTGGACTGCAACCCAAACTGCGCCACCAAATAAAAATCTGCTACAAAAAGGGCTTAGTGCTAGTCCACAAGATGAGCCCCCTGGGATCTCCACACCCTCAGCTCCATAGGAGATAAGGTGTTAGGTGTCAGCTCTTAGAGCCAATTCATCACTACAATAAGCATCATCTGAGAAAGCCACTGCACAGAAGCTATCCATAACCAAGGAACCCCTATAGCATTTTGGCTCTCTGGAAGAACCCAGAAACAAAGGCAAATGATAATACACAACATATACCACAGTCATACCCTTAAGGAAAAAAAGAAAAAACAAGTCACATCCAAATGATGGCAAAGTCAAAATAAAAAGAGACAGCTTCCTCAAATGAGAAGGAATTAGTGTAAGAACTCTGGCAGTACAAAAAGCCAGAGTGTTCTGGCACCTCAAAGGATCACATTAGCTCTCTAGCAATGGATCCTAACCAGACTGAAATGTATAGGATGGCAGATAAAGATTAAAAATACGTATTGCATCTAAATTCAACAAGATCCAAGAAAAAAGTTGAAATCCAATACAAAGAAACCAGAAAACCGATTCAGCATATGATAGACGAGATAGCTATATTAAGAGAGAAACAAATAGAACTGCTTGAATTCTAAAATTTACTAAAGGAATTTTAAAATATAGTTAATAGGCTAGACAAAGCAGAAGAAAGAATTACAGAGCCTGTAGACCAGTCATTCAAATTAACCAATGCAGACAAAAATAAAGAAAATGGAATTTCTAAAAAATGAACAAAGCCTTCAAGAAATATGGGATTATGTAAAGCAAACAAATCTTTCACTTACTAGCATTCCTGAGAGAGAAGAAAAAGTAAGCAACTTGGAAAACATATTTGAGGGAATAATCCAGGAAAATTTTCCCAATCTTGACAGAGAAGCTGAAATCTAGAATCAAGAAATTCAGAGACTCCTGTGAGATATTACATAAGATGACATCCCCAAGACATATAGTCATCAGACTAAGGTCAACATGAAAGCAAAAATCATAAAGAAAGCTAGAGAAAAGGGCTATATTACCTATAGAGGAAAACCCATCAGGCTAACAGTGGACTTCTCAGCTGAAGCTTTACACTCAGAAGAGACTGGGGGCCTATTTTTAGCCTCCTTAAAAAAAAAAAAAAAACTTGCCAGCCAAGAATTTTATATCCTGTTCATCTAAGCTTCATAAACAAAGAAGAAATGAAATCTTTCCCAGACGAGCAAACACAAAGGGAATGTATCACCATCAGACTGGACCTACAGGAAATGCTCAACCAAGTTCTAAACATGGAAATGAAAGAATGATACCTGCTACCATAAAAGCACACATAAGCACAAAGCTCAGACCCTACAAAGCAATTACACAATCAAGATTACAAAGCAACTAGCTAACAACACTATTAAAGGAACAAAACTTCACATATCAATATTAACCTTGAAAGGAAACAGCCTAAATCCCCCACTTAAAAGAGACATAGTGGCAAGTTAGATTAAAAAAACAAGATCCAACCTTACCTTCAAGAGACCTATCTCATATGTAATGACACCCATAGGCTCAGAATAAAGGGATGGAAAATGAAAATGGAAAACAAAAAAGAGCAGAAGTTGCTATTCTTGTATCAGATAAAAAAAACTTTAAACCAAGAACAGTAAAAAAAAAAAAAAAAAAAAAAAAAAAAAAGAAGGGTACAACATAATGATAAAGAGCTCGATTCAATAAGAAGATATCGTATCCTAAATACATATGTACCCAACATCATAGGATCCAGATTTATAAACTACTACTAGAACCTAAAAAAAGAGATAGCCATACAATAACAGTGGGGGACTTCAACACCCTACCAGCAGCACTAGACAGATCATGGCACAAAACTAACAAAGATTTGGACATAAATTAGACTGTCAACCTAATGAACCTAATGGACATCTACAGAATACTCCACCCAACTACCACAGTATATACATTCTTCTCATCTGTGCATTGAACAGTCTGTAAAATTGACCACATGCTCAACCATAAGCAGGTCCGAATACATTCAAAACAATCAAAATCATATCAAGCATCTTCTCAGAGCACAGTGGAATAAAATCAAAATAAATACCAAGAGGAACCCTAAGAACCACATAAGTACATGGAAACTAAACAACCTGCTCCTGAATGACTTCTGGGTAAACAATGAAATTAAGGCAGAGATCAAAAAAATTAATTGAATCAAATGAAAATAAAGACACAACATACCAAAACCTCTGAGATACAGCAAAAGCAGTATTAAGAAGAAAATTTACAGTGCTCAATGCCTACATCAAAACACACAAAGATCTCAAATTAACAACCTAACACCACACTTAAAAGAACTAGAAAGACAAGAATTAAACCCAAAACTAGCAGAAGAAATAATTACGATCAGAGCAGAACTAAATGAAATTGAGACCAAAAAACCATACAAAGTATCAACAACACAAAAAGTTGATTATTTGAAAAGATAAACAAGATTGACAGACTGCTGGGTAGATTAACCAAGAAAAAAAGGAAAGAGATTCAAATAAGCACTATCAGAAATGACAAAAACGACACAACTGACACCGCAGAAAGACAAAAGATCAGAGACTACCAATAACATCTCTATGTGCACAAATTAGAAGACCTAGAGGAAACAGATTAATTCCAGAAACACATCACCTTCCAGAATGAATCAGAAAGAAATTGAAATTCTGAACAGACCAATAACAAGTTACAACATTCAATCAGTAATAAAAAAAAAAAAATCTACCAACCAAAAAAAGCCCTAGACCAGATGGATTTACGGCTAAATTCCACCAGATATGCAAAGAACTGGTACTGATCTTAGTGAAACTATTCCAAAAAACTGAAGAGGGGGGATTTCTCCTTCACCTCATTCTATGCAACTAGTATTATTCTGATTCCAAAACCTAGCAATGACATAACAAAAAAGGAAAACTACAGGTCAACATCCCTGATAAACACAGACACAGAAATTCTCAACAAAATGCTATCAAACCAAATCCAACAGCACATCTAAGAGAGAGTTCACCATGATCGAGTGGGTTTTATCCCTGGGATGCAAAGATGGTTCAACAAACACAAATCAATAAATGTGATTTATCACATAAACAGAGTTAAAAGCAAAAATAACATGATCTCAATAGACACAGAAAAGGCATTTGATAAAATTCAACATCGCTTCACAATGAAAATCCTCAACAAACAAGGCATCGAAGGAACATACCTGAAAATAAGAAGAGCCATATATGACAAACCCACAGCCAACATAATACTGAACGGGCAATAGTTGAAAGCATTCCCCCTAAGAACTGGAACAAGACAAGGATGTCCACTCCCACCACTCCTATTCAACATAATACTGGAAGTCCTAGCTGAAGCAATCAAGCATGAGAAAGAAATATAAGGTATCCAAATAGGAAAAGATGAAGACACATTAATTATCTCTGTTTGCTGACAACACGACTATATATCCAGAAAACCCTAAAGAATCCTCCAAAAGACTCATAGACCTGATAAATAACTTCAGTAACTTTTCAGCATACAAAAGCAATGTACAAAAATCCATAACATCAACTCATTTGAAAAACTAAAAAATAAAAATTAAAAAATAAATAAAAATAAAATCACAGCATTTTTACACACCAACAACATTCAATCTGAGAACCAGATCAAGAACTCAATCACATTTACAACAGATAAATACACACACACACACACACACACACCCCCACACACATATACAATACCCAGTATATATAACCAAGGAAGTAAAAGATCTCTACAAAGAGAACTGTAAAACACTGATGAAAGAAATCATAGATGACACAAATGGAAAAACATTCCATGCTCATGGATTACAAGAGTCGATATCATTAAAATGACCACATTACCCAAAGCAATCTACAGATTCAATGCAATTCCCATCAAATTACCAATGCCATTTTCCACAAAATCAGAAAAAAAAAAATCTAAAATTCACATGGAACCAAAAAAAGAGCCTGAATAGCCAAAGCAAACCAAAGCAAAAAGAACAAACTTAGAAGCATCACATTACCTGACTTCAAACCACACTACAAGGCTATAGTAACCAAAACATCATAGTACTAGTATAAAAATAGACACACAGATCAATGGAACAGGACAGAGAACCCAGAAATAAAGTCACACAGCTACAACTAACTGATCTTCAACAACGTCAACAAAAATAAACAATGGGGAAAGGACATCCTACTCAATAAATGGTGCAAGGAAAACTGGCTAGCCATTTATGGATGAACAAAACTGGACCCCTACCTCTTATCATTTACAAAAATTAGCTCAAGATTAAAGACTTACGTGTAAGACCTCAAAGTATAAAAACTCTAGAAGAAAACCCAGAAAAAAACCCTTCTGGGCATTGGCCTAAGCAAAGAATTTATGACGAAGACCTCAAAAACAACTGCGACAAAAATTGACAAATGGGACTTAAACTAAAGAGCTTCTGCACAGCAAAAGAAACAATTAACACAATAAACAGACAACCTACAGAATGAGAGAAAGTATTTGCAAACTATGCATCAACAAAAGACTAATATCCAGAATCTATAAGGAACTTAAAACAAATGAACAAGAAAAAACCCCATTAAAAAGTGAGCAAAGGATATGAATAGACTCTTCTCAAATGAAGACATACGAGCAGCCAACAAAGATGAAAAAAATGCTCAACATCACTAATCATCAGAGCAATGCAAATTAAAACCACAATGAGATACACACAATCTCATGCCAGTCAGATGTGAAAAATGATACATGAACTAAATGATAACATCAATACCATTACCATTTTTATCTACCAGTGGTAGATATAAAACAGAAAGGAACCAATAAGAAATTCTGGAGATTAAAAGTCTAATAACTGAAATGAATAATTCACTGGAGGAGTTCCAAAGCACATTTGAGTAGAAGAAAGAATCAACATGATTGAAGATAAAACAATTTAAATTATCAAAATTAACAAATGTTTACCTAGACTGACTAAGGAAAAAAAAAGATTCAAGTTACTAAAACTATAATGAAGTGGGACTATTACTATGAATCTTACAGCAATAAAAAGGATTATAAGAGAGTGCTATGAACAATGTATGCTAACAAACTGGATAACCTAGCTGAACTGGACAAATTCCCACAAACACAAAACACACCAAGACTGAATCCTGAAGAAATGAGAAATTTAATTAGTAATAAAAAACCTCAAGATGAAAAACCCTGGACTTGATTGCTTCACTGGTGAATTCTACCAAACATTTAAAAAAGAACCAACATCGACCATTCTGAAATTCTTTTAAAAAAGAAAATGAAGAGGAAGGAATAAATTCTAACTCATTCTATAAGCCAGCATTACTCTAATACCAAAGCCAAAGGCATACAAGAAAAGGAAACTACAGACCAATACTCCTTATGAATACTAACGCAAAAATCCTCAACAAAATACTGGCAAACTAAATTCTGCAGCATGTTAAAAGCATTATACACAATTTCCAAGTGGGATTTATTCCTGGAATGCAAGAATGGCTCAAAATATGAAAATCTGTCAATGTAATAATATACCAGATTGGTAGAACGAAAGGAAAAAAACACATGGTCATCCCAATTCAAGCAGAAAAATTATTTTAAAAAATTCAACATCCTTTCATGATAAAAACATTAAAACTAGAAGTAGAAGGGAACAATATCAACATAATAAAAATTCATAGTTAACATTATACTCAATGTTGAAAGACTGAAAGCTTTTCCTGTAAGATCAGGATCAAGAGAAGGAACAAGACAAGGATGCCTGCTCTTTCCAGTTCGACTCAACACAGTACTGGATGGTCTAGCCAGAGCAATTAGGCAAGAAAAAGAAAGAAAAGGCATTCAAATTGGAATGAATGAAGTAAAATGATCTCTATTCATAAATGATATGATCTTATATGCAGAAAACCCTGAAAGTTCCACACAAAAAACTATCAGGATAAAGGAACTCAGCAAAGTATGATACTAAATCAACACACAAGTCAGTTGTTTCTACATACTACCAATAAATAATTCAAAAAAGCAATTAAGAAAACAATTTCATATGTGATAGCAACAAAAAAAATACTTGGGAATTAACAAAGATGATGAAAGACTCACACAATGAAAACTACAAAACAATATTGAAAGAAATTAAAGAAGACATCAATAAATAGAAAAAGCACTCCATGTTAATGGATTGGAATACTTAACATTGTTATCTGTAATAAGCAAAATGACCACAGATTCAATTTAATCCCAATCGAAATCCCAATGACATTCTTTGCAAACAACAGAAAATACATCTTAAAATTCATATGAAATCTAAATGACCTTCAACAGCCAAAACAATCTTGACAAGAAAAACTCTTAGAAGAAAACACAGGGGAAAATCCTCACACTCATTAGAGTAGCTATAACAAAAAACAAGAAAATAGCGAGCACTGGTGAGGATAGGAAGAAATTAGAACCTTTATACAATACTGATGGAAAAGTAAAATGATACAGTCACTATGGAAAACAGTATGGTGTTTTCACAAAGAATAAAACACAGAATTACCATATGATCCAATAATTCTACAGCTGGGTATATACCCAAAGGAACTGAAAGCAAGGTGCCAAAAAGATACTTGTCACTCATGTTCCTAGCAGCATTATTTAGAACAGCCAAAAAGTGGAAGCAACTCAAGTGTCCATCAACAGATGAATAAACAAAATATGGTACATACTTACAACAGAACATTCAGCTTTTCAAAGAAAGAAAATTCTGACACATGCTACAACATAAACTTTGAAAACATTATGGTAAATGAAATAAGCCGGTCACACACAGAAGTACTTTATATGATGTTCCTAGAATAGTCAAATTCACAGAGAAAGAAAATAGAATGATGGTTGCCTGGGATGGAGAGGAGGGAGTAGAAATGAGAGTTGTTGGTTAATAGGTACAGAGTTTCCATTTTGCAAGATGGAAAGAGTTTTTGGGATTGGATGCACAACCATGTGAATATACTCAGCACTACTCAATTTAAGAATGGTTAAGACAAATTTTATGTTATGTATACTGCATTTTTAAAATTAAAAATAGGATTTAAATATTTGCTATTTAAAATGGTCTTTCCCACATTCAATTTTTGTTCCAATGGGAAAAGACTGTTTCAGAGCAATGTATGGACCCATTATTGAAACCCTCCTATAGATGTAAATTTTCCACATTAACTCCCAAAATGCAATGCCATCCCCAAAAAAATACCACACAAAAAATCGATAGCTCTAACATAAATTTTTCAGTAAAATGAAGCTATTTCAACTAAGTTTCTAGAGAAAACATAAAGATAAAATGTAAATAGTAAACAATATGTTACTGATTAATTTGTACTACACTTCCTTTCATGTTCATTTCTGTTCTTCACGCAACAAAACAAAGGAAGAAAATATCATATTAAGTACTTTTCACTTCAGAGAAGGAAAATCTCTAGATTTAGCAACCATAAAAAGAAACCCAATGAAGAACCAGAAAGGAGAAAGGAAAATGTAGGTATTAGAGATTGTGTCATAACAAATACAGATAAGGAAAAGCAGTACACCCTCTCCCACATACATCTTTACCACACATCTGCCAATGGCACATTAGTAAGCACAGAACTATGTATAATGACATACTTTAACCATATACTGTATTTATTTATTTATTTATTTATTTATTTATTTATTTATTGAGATGGAGTTTCGCTCTTGTTGCCCAGGCTGGAGGATAATGGCACGATCTCAGCTCACCGCAACCTCTGCCGAGACGACGCCATGGCACTCCAGTGATTCTCCTGCCTCAGAAGGGATTCTCCTGCCTCAGCCCCCCGAGTAGCTAGGATTACAGGCATGCACCACTAGGCCCAGCTAATTTTTGTATCTTTAGTAAGAGACAGGGTTTCACTATGTTGGCCAGGCTGGTCTCAAACTCCTGACATCAAGTGATCTGCCTGCCTCAACCTCCCAAAACGCTGGGATTACAGGCATGAGCAACCGTGACCGGCCTCATTGTGGTTTTGATTTGCGTTTCTGTGAAGACTAACAATGTTGAGCATCTTTCCATGTGCTTATTGGTTATCTGCATATCTTCTTTTGAGAAATGTCTATTCAAATTTTTTGTCTATTTCTTCATGGGGTTATTTGTCTTTTTATTGTTAAGTTATCAAAGTTCTTTACATATTCTGGATACATGTCGTTCCTCATATATATGATCTGCAAATGTTTTCTCACATTCTATGTTTTGTCACTTCACTATCTTGATGGCGTTGATGCACAAAAGTATTTAATTTTGACCAAGTCCATTGTGTCTAATTTTTATTTTGTTTGTGCTTTTGATGTTATATCTAAAAAGACCACATATTTTAATATTAACCTCCACATCAATAAAAGAATGGACTGGAAAAGAAATGACGTAAGAATCAAAGTGAAAAAACAAAATTATCGGGGCCTCAAATCCAGAATCATTTTTCTTATAACAAAGAAACGATACATATTATCAATAAACATAATAAAGTATTGACTTGTAAATACCATACTGATCTGTCTGCTCAAAGTTTGAATGGACTTTGTACTAATGAGTAGAAAGTGAAAGCTCTCAAGGAAGATAATACACAAATAATTCCCAATCTCTGCATTAAAGTAAAATTTAGCTATTTTAAGGTTTTTAACCTATAAAATTAAAAGATATTTTTGGTCAGTAAAACAGTCAGAAGTATAACCTTCCTCTACAAATGAAAACACTTACCTGCTAAGTAATTCTAATCCAGCAGAGTACTTTGGCAAAAATGGAACAGTCCTGCCCAAAAGAAACACTTATTAAAACTGTTCTTGATTTAGCCAACTGAAAAAAAAAAGGTACATACAAGAATTTTGACATTGTCAATTGTAATATATTTTAAAGTCACTAATGACAATTATTAAACTTTTAGAGAAATGTGTTTTATTTCAGAGTTAATGTACTGTAACACACTATCAACCATCATTTTGCCCCAGAGATTGTCTTCAGCATACAATACAATAAATGATTTAATATAATGTTGGATAAGAACAAATACATAAGATCAAAGTTCATCTCTAGGTTGAAAATGAAATCTGGTCACATGCTTTACTTTATTAAAAAAATGGACAAACAGCACAATCCTGGTGTTTTCATATAAAACAGGTAACATAGCTAAAGAGGCTCATTTGCCAAGTAGTATATCATTATTAATTTGCTTTTCAATAATTCAGGACTTTTAATTTTGCTCTTATACAAATTAAAAATGACTAATTTTGATCAAATAATACTCACTGATTGTCAGAGTAAAACAATTATACTTTACCATTTTTTCAACCATTTCACAATTTTATTGGAAAATTTTCTGTTACAAAATTTAGAAAGAACCAATAAATTATTTTGTAGTCAGATGCACTCAACAAATCTAAGGTTCATTAATATAATTACACAATTATGGACACAACCAAACGTTGTATGAAATTTAAGTCACAGTAACTTAAAATCTTAGCACAAGCTTACCTGGGTTTGCTTTTCACTTTTGCTTCTCTTGACTTGTCACTTAAAGTCTTCAGCCTATAATTCAATATAAAATATAATATTTTTACAAGTCAAGAGATTATTATTATTATTATTTTTTGAGACAGGGTCTCACTCTGTTGCCCAGGCTGGAGTGCAGTGACATGTACATGACTCACTGCAGCCTCAACCTCCTGGGCCCAAGTGATCCTCCCACCTCATCCTCCTGAGTAGCTGGGACTACAGTCACCCGCCACCAAGCCTGGGTAATTTCTTTTTTTATTTAGTGGAGACAGAGTCTGGCTATGTTGCCCAAGCTGGTCTCAAACCCCATGCCTCAAATGATCCTCCTGCCTCAGCCGCCTCCCAAAATGCTGGGATTACAGGCATGAGCCACCCCACCCAGCCCAGAGATTTTTCAACCACAAATTTTCACATGCTAAAATTTTAGGTCAGATAAGCTACTTTTGTTTTTTTAAGCAAGAATTAAGTACCTCAAAAGACAACAAATATTTGAGTGTTTACTATATGTTAGATACCACAAACGGAAAAATCTGTAGCAAATTTTTTTTTTTTTTTTAAAGAGATGGTCTCACTTTGTTGCCCAGGCTAGAGTATAGTGGTGCGATTATAGCTTACTATAACCTCAAACTCTTGGGTTCAAGCAATCCTCCCACCTCAGCCTCCTGGGTAACAAGGACTACAGGTATGTGCCACCATGCCCAGCTACTTGTTTCACTTTTATTTTGGTCTCACTATGGTGCCCAATCTGGTCTCTAACTCCTGTCCTCAAGTGATCTTCCCACCTCAGCCCCCGCAAAGAGCTGGGATTACAGGTGTGCACAAGTAATCCCAGGCCTTATTTTCATATTCTCACTTATCTCAAGTCCCTTTTTTAGAAACAAAGATTCCTAAATGTGATCAGACCACAGAAACATAATTTATCTGGCATCTTTAGAAAAAGTAATGTTCCACATAGGAGAAATCAATAGGTAACAAAGATATCTAAGCAGCACACTTCATTAAGTAGATGCTACCCAGGCATTCAAATCTCTTTAAGCGCCCACGGTATTTGAAATTTTAATGGAGAAAAAGCTTTTTAAAATATATCGCAAACTTCTTTCATTAAAGAGGATTTAGCATATCTCATTTAACATTTTGGGATAACTCAGGATCAGTATTAAGAACATCATTGACTGCATTTTGCAGCAAAACAGTACTCTTCCCTGATACTTCTAAGCTAGAAATGCATCTTCATCTATTAAGCTGAAACCAATCTATGGTAGCTTTGTGTCTGTTTGGGCTCTTATGTTTACCTTTCCTAAATTTTCTTTCTCTACCATTGGCCACCTGGCTGTCAGCTCTCACTCACTGCTTCTGCTAGCTATTTAACTCTAGCAGTCTCCTCCCCTCTACTTGCTGCTTTTAAATTATTGCACTGGAAAACAGATAAATGGGCTAGAGCTGCATATATAGAATTAACAGGCTCTTTTAAATGTAAAATATGATGTTCATAAACTATACAATATATTTTCACTTCACTGGTCCAGTTTTACTTTATTTTGGCTGTGGACTCTGTTACAGATAACTGAGGTTGCCAATAAGGGAGAGCTACAGTATGTGGTAATATGTAAAATGAGATATCATGTACACATTCTTCTCAATCACTTCAACAAATATTCATTTGTAAATAGAAACTGAAAATAGAGGCCACAGTACTACTGCTAGCCCCTACAAAGTCTTTGTAAAAACAGAAATGGTGTTCCTTCCTCCAGACACTTTACTACCATCAGCCAGAAACTGTCCTAATATACAAGTTGACTCTTGCATGAATGACTCAACTATGCATTGTACAGTGTACAACCTGCACAACTATGCCTGCTGGTTCTGAAACAGGATTCCATCTTTTCTGTCTATAATGTCTGATTAAGCACCATATGCGGACTTCTGATAAACTGCATTTTTTTAAACCAAATTAGAATGCCAATGTCATACAAAGAGTTTCATATTACTCTATGATCTTTTTCAAAAAATAAAATATTGACAAGATCAATTCCTCTGCAAAATTCAAAAGATTCAGCAATCTGTTTAATACAAAAGTAATTTGCATATTTCTCTAGATAAGTCTAGGAAATTATGTAAAAGTCTAATATAAATTTCTAAGCTTATCTTGGAAACTAGTAAATCTGGTTTAAACCAAGATTAAGCAAAAGCTAAGGAAAACAATTTTTATGGCCATGCTCTACCATTTGCACTATAAAATTTGATCAAAATATTTAGAACATCTTAGGCAAAATTATCCTAGTTATATACAGCAGTACATCATACTCAAAATGATTCTCGCATTATTTTTAGTGATTCAGGACAATTCTATACAGTTGAGGGTGAAAGGGAATTCCTAAGATCCTCTTTGGACTACTCTAATTATATGATCTAGCAAATCTCTAAGTTTGTATTTCAACTATTTATTTCTAAAACAAACTTTTAATTTCTTAATTGTAATATGCCAAGTTTGGGATTCTCTTCTCTGTCCCCCCATCTCCTCCCCGCCACCCACAAAAAGAAAAATCTAGTTTGAAATGAAAGGGAAAAAAGGAGTGTTACAGGAAACAGAAAGTAAAATTGTTGGAAGATTCAATAAAAGCTTTCCCACGTGGCTCTTTAACAGTCATGTTTTAAAAATTGGTCTTTAACCAAATTTAATGTGTCAAACTTATCTGATCTGGATTTGAACAAACCAACTGTAAAAAGTCATTTCTAAGAAGAAGACATCTGATTATGGACTGCATAATCGATAATATCAAAAAATTTGTGCTAATTTTATTAGCTATGATATCGGCATTGCATTTATGTAATGTGTTTCTTTTAGTGATGCAAGCTGACATATCACAGGTATAGTAGGCAAGTCTGACATTTACATTATAAATAAAGCGAGAGACAAGGCAAACATGGGAATATCTGAAAATTATTGAATCTGAGTTACTGATATATGTGGTTCATTGTGTTATTCTATTTGTCTGTGTGTGTTTGAAACTTTGTAAAAAGCAATTTTTTTTGAGACAGGGTCTTGCTGCATCACCCAGACTGGAGTGCAACAGAGCAATCATAGCTCACTGCAGTCTCAAGCTCCTGGCCTCAAGCGATCCTCCCACCTTAGCATCTCGAATAGCTGGGACTACAGGCTCACACCACCACACCTGGCTAGCTTTTAAAAATCCTTTGTAGAGACAGGGGTCTCCCAATGTTGCCCAGGCTGGTCTTGAACTCTTGGGCTCAAGCTATCCTCCCACCTCAGCCTCCCCAAGTGCTGGGATTAGAAGCATGAACCACCATACCCAGCCAAAAAACATTTTTAATAACAAAAACAATCTTTTAGGTATTCATCTTTTCTCACTACATCTTCTCCAAATAAATTGCCAATGTGCCAAAATGCAGAAAAGAAACTGTTGAAGAAAACAAAGTAGCCGTAGGAAACTTGGAAATAGTCATCTTTTTCCCTGCTAAAAAACAAAGTAAAAAACAAAGTAGCTATAGGAAAGTAAAACAAAGTTAAAAAAAAAAAAAAAGTAAAAAAAAAAAGTAGCTATAGGAAAGTTGAAAATAGTCATCTTTTTGCCTGCTAAACTTTCTTGTTTCCAACTATTAAGATGAAAAATACAAAAGATCAGATATACTTAAGAAAGTAATAAAAAACCAAAAAGGTACTTTCTGAAAAAACATCCTCAAAACCCAGAATTCACCTGAAATTAGCCCACTATTTTTATTTTGGGCTAACTCCAGTTTCTCTGGAGAACTTATTCTGTCCTAGAAACAATCCACTCATAAAGTCTGTTTAATGTCCTACAATATCATGACATGCTGTGAAGGGAATATTGATCCGGGGGAATATTCCAGTTTCCTCAAATGTAAAATGGTAGTATTATATTCAACCATAAAGATGTGCCAAAATAATTCAACAACATTCCAAATGTGACCTTGGTGGCATTCTGGAAACTACAGAGCTACTTTCAAATGAAAGTTATAATAAAGGTGATCCCCATCAAGAAAGTTGAGAAACCAGTGTACTACATTACTGGGCTAAGGTGAAATAAAGTAGAGGTTCCCAATGTGCCTACAAAAGGCTTGCCCAGCCCTATTCTTGGTCTTCTCCCAAGTACCATACACCCATGAACACATAAGTGCTGTGTGAGCTTATTAATATAGAGACTAAGTGAGCCATCTGACAATTATTTTCTACTGGCAACTTTCAAGTTCAAAGCACTAAACCTCAAATTCGTCATAATGTTCAATAATTTTATTTTTAGATCTCTCCAACAACTTCACCTTAATTTGACACCGGCATATTTATGTCTTTGATCTTTGTAGAAAATACTAAAATGGAGGCTTCTTACTGAAAAAGGGGGGTGATTCACAAAACTGCTTAGACAAAAAGTGTAAAAAGATGTAGATAAGCCTGGGCAACATGGCAAAATCCTGTCTCTACCAAATATACACAAATTAGCCAGGTGTGGTGGTGTATGCCTGTAGTCCCAGCTACTTGGAAGGCTGAGGTGGGAGGATTGCTTGAACCCAGGAGGTTGAGGCTGCAGTGAGCCATGAGCATACCACAGCACTCCAGCCTGAGTGACCGAGTGAGACCCTGTCTCGGAGCAAAAAAGAAAAGAAAAAGATGTACATAAATAGAATGATGCATTGAGTACTACAACGGCTGATGAGATCTGCCGGTGACTCAACAGGGTGGGGAACCTGCAAGACGCTTCATTTATTTGTACCTCAATTTCCAACTGTCTACATCGTTGGCTATTAGGAAAGGTGAGGACGATTGCTTTAAAGCACCACAGAGATATATGAATTAGCGTATTTTGTCATAAGGCACATCCAATCTATTACATTTTCACATCAGTGTTCATCAATTTTTTCTCTCTCTTAAGCGAGATCGGGGAAAAGCCAAAGCCTCAATCACACTTAAAACTGTAAATGACCTAAGGTCCAAAGCCTAAGAAATTCACACAAAAGCTGCTCAGACTCAGGAAAGAAAGAAGAATTTAGACTATCTTCAGCCTAATGCCTTTATCCTAAATCCCAAATACATGGCTTCAAGTTCTCACCTCTCACCTGAGCGCATCTGAAATTTCCAACTGCTCCTCAGCTGTCAAGCAGTTAGCTCACCACAAATTCACCGTTAACTGTTCCTTCTCTCTCAAACCTACTCTTAAATTCTTTAATGTTGGCATATGATACCATTTATCTAAGATACCTCCAAATTCACATTCTCAATTTCTGCACCTTCTTCATCTCCCACTGCTGTCTAATCCATCCAGTGCCTAACACATCCATTCCCTCCTTTAAACTTCTATCAGCACTTGCTTACCCTTTCACCTGGACCTTCATTACAGGCTCCTAAATAATCTCCTTCTACCCCATCCCCAATCTTCCTATCACACGGCCTCTCACGTTAATCTCCCTCTACCCTATCCCCAATCTTCCTATCACAAGGCCTCTCACGTTATTCTTCCAGAAATACAGAAATATTTTTCCAGAAATACAGGTAGGCCATCTTCTCCTCAGCCTGATTTTTAGCCACAGAACTTATGGCCTTCTAGATATTCTAGACCTTCTGCTACTAGAAGGAGAGTAAGGATCTTACTTGCTATCTGGTTTGTTCTCTGCTATATCCCCAGTACCTAAAATAGTGCCTGCTACATAGTAAGCACTCAATAAATATTTGACAAATTAATTAAGCAAAGCATTTAAGATATTCTATTGTCAGGCACTAAACTTCCTTTCCAGCTTCATCTCCCAGGACTGCTTCCATCTCTGAAATGCGCTTATCCAAATCTATCGCAATTTCTCCTCATTCTTCAAGGCCTAGTTTTAGAAACCCCCTCCTCTTTGAAGCCTTCTGTAAATGCATCCTAACTAATGACTCTTCCCTCAGACTCACATACCACACTATTTGTATATTTAACATTCTGTTCATTCTGCTTTGCTTTACATCAGCACCAGTCTAGGGCATCTGGTGGGCAGAGACTGTTTTAGTCACCTTTGTACCTGCAGGATCTGGGCCAATATATAGACACTGCTTAGGAAAGACTAGGAAAAACTGAGTATATGCACTCTCAAATGTCTTTTTAGCTTCTAAGAAAAAGGACACTTTGAGTGCCCAGTCTAGTGTCTGGCACTGGCACTTAATAGGAACTCAGTAGATATTTATTAAATCAAGTTGAATATTGAGATTCTTTTCATTTTATTAAGAAGATGGTTAATCCTGGAGTAGTCAACATTTCAAGCAACACTTCACTATTTAACACATGGTGGTTTAGATGACTGGCTCCTCCCATTTTGTGCAGGTTTTGGTAGACACCACAAGGACAGAAGAAGAGAGAATGAGGACACTGGGCAGGGGTGGAGGTGGGGGGCGGGGGCAGTGAGGGCTTTGAGGGGGAAATACCCACTGTCTAGTTGCAACAATAGCAGGTTTTTTATCCCTAACCACAGGAACCCAGTGCATCACAAACAGGAAACACCAGCCTGTGACAGGCAGCTGTAAACCCATCAGTAAATCCAATTTTCAGTTCCCTGAAGGGTTTGCATGTCAAATACCTCAATCCTGAGGCCTTTGGTCATAACAGCTCAAAAGGTAAAAGTCAAAGACCAGAGTGGCTTCGAAGCATGTACTTCGGTATGTCCAAAAGTCTCCCCGAGAGCTCAAGTCAATCTCTGTAAAAAGGGATATTTTATGTGAACTCTCCAAAAGGCTCCAAGAATTCTGACTCAGTTAAATCAAATTACAACTCACTTTAGGTGAGGGGAAAAGATCTTTGAGTGAAGCTCAGAACCAGTCTTCTTCAGTCTGTGGCCAAGCTGGCCTACCACCCAATTAAGGCAGAAAGAATGTGATATAATCACTAGTTGTTCTCAATGTTGACATAATTGTTACTATGCATAAAAATTTACAAAAAAGGCCATTAAGTCCATGGACAACCTAGAGTTCCTCCCAAACCACCAGTAATCTCTACACTGCCCTTAAAGAACAATGATCTTAAGCTGCACTTTTTCTAAGTTTGAATGGAATGTAGAAATTCATTCTCATTGGACATGATTTCACCACCAAAGTGACATTCTCTTATGACACTGATAAGGAATCGTCCTATTTTACTAAAAATGAAAAAAAGTAAGTTTGTCTAGAGTTAGGGCCTTCATATGAGTTTTCAGAAAGTGAAAATGATCAGAGAAGCTCTGAAGAGAGGATGCTGCTCTGGGTGACAGCGGGTGGTTGCAGCTGCACTGGCCACACTGAAGGAGCCCAGAAATGCCTGAGGCCTTCCATTCAGTCCCTGGGGCAACGTGCACACCTGGTGTTTCCAATTATTTTAGAAGGCAGCTGCTCTGGTTTCCACACAGTTGCTCTGCCACCAAGTGTTCTACAGAAACGCCAAGTCCAATGAGATAGCTCTGGGTGGCCAGGGTCATGTCTTTTCCATTTTTTCTTTCTTTTTTAAGAGATGAAGTTTCTTTCTTTCTTTCTTTCTTTTTTTTGAGACAGAGTCTTGCTTTGTCGTCCAGTCTGGAGTGCAGTGGTGTGATCTCGGCTCACTGCAACCTCTGTCTCCTGGATTCAAGACATTCTCCTGCCTCAGCCTCCTAAGTAGCTGGGATTACAGACGCGCGCCACCATGGCCAGCTAATTTTTATATTTTTTAGTAGAGATGGGGTTTCACCACGTTGGCCAGGCTGGTCTTGAACTCCTGACCTCGTGATCTGCCCGCTTCGGCCTCCCAAAGTGCTGAGATTACAGGCGTAAGTCACCATGCCCAGACAAGAGATGGGGTTTCTTTGTGTTGCCCAGGCTTGTCTTGAACTCCTGGGCTTAAGGGATCCTCCTGCCTCAGCCTCCTAAGTAGCTGGGACAACAAAAAAGCTTCCCCATGTGGCTCTTTAACAGTCATCTGTTTCAAAAATTGGTTTTTAAACAAATTTAATGTGTGAAACTTATCTGATCTGGATTTGAACAAACCAACTGTAAAAAGTCGTTTCTAAAAACAAAAGAAATCTGATTATGGACTGTATAATTGATAATATAAAAGAATTAGTGTTAATTTTATTAGCTGTGATATCAGCATTGCATTTATGTAATGTGTTTCTTTTTTAGTGATGCAGGTCATGTCTCTTTAATCTTTGAATTCCACATTACCAACATATAATAAACACATGAATCCTGTGTTTACTGCCATCGTTTCTCCTCATGGCAAAAATACTCAGTTATGTAAAGTAGGTCAGTCTCAAGCTGAATATGGAAAAGTTTAATCGAACAGATTAGGTGTAGGAAATTGAGGACCTGAAGAAAGTGAACATCAGGCACTAGAGGTACGGGTCTACTGGGAGACTGACATCACTCGGAGATGAGTTATTTCTCCACCAGGTGACAGGCTAATGGCACACACTGACAGTCCAGTGGTTTGTCAGCTGAAAGTGATGTGTACAGGAGAAAGCCAACAAAGGACCTAATGAAACCCTCTCAGGATGTCTAGCTCCAAAATGGCCCCAGACTACGGCATCTTTAAGAAGTCAAGTCAGTTTCCAAGGGGTTCTAACCAGATCCCTTTGGCATGTCTCTCCCTAACCAAACTCTAAACGTTTAGGGTTACCCTGATCTCCCAGGATGCTTTGTACCCTGGCAGTCCAGAGCCCAGTCCAGAATCTACATTCCTGGGTAAAACGCCTTCTTACAAAGGTCAGGGGCATGAATGCTTCTGAGGCAACCATGTGACCTACAGAGTTATAGTAACTACAAGATGGGCTGTTATGCCATCAAGGAATTCCATGAAATACTAACAGGAGAATAATAGTCACTCTCATGCTACAAATGGGCCATTGCAGCATCACACCAAAAGGTTTTCAATACAATAATTTATGCTCTGAAAAGAAGGTACTTTTACTAAATAGGGAGAACAAAATGTAAGCATACAAGCACACCCATCAGTGAATGACTCCGAGCATCCATAACTAACTTTCTAAACACCAAAATAACAAAAATGATTGACAGGTGTTAAGTGCTCAAGCGTTTGACAGTTTGTTGTTATTCAACGCCCAATACGCAAATAGTATTAACATTCTTGTCCAATAAGATAAAATTTTGGCTAACAATCTTTCTCATTAGAAATTCCAAACAAGGCTGGGAGCAGTGACTGATACCTATAATCCCACCACTTTAGGAAGCCTAAGAGGGAGGATCGCTTGCACCCAGGAATTGGGGGCTGCAGTGAGCTATGATAGCGCCACTGCACTCCAGCGTGGGCAACAGGGCGAGACCTTGTCACTTTAAAAAAAGGGGGGGGGGGCCGGGTACGGTAGCTCACGCCTGTAATCCCAGCACTTTGGGAGGCCGAGGCAGGCGGATCACAAGGTCAGGAGTTCGAGACCAGCCTGGCCAACACAGCGAAACCCGTCTCTACTAAAAAATACAAAAATTAGCCAGGCGTGGTGGCGGGCGCCTGTAGTCCCAGCTACTCGGGAGGTGGAGGCAGAAGAATTGCTTGAATCCGGGAGGCAGCGGTTGCAGTGAGCTGAGATCACACCATCACACCACTGCACTCCAGCTTGGGCGACAGAGCAAGACTCCATCTCAATAAAAAGGGGGGGGGTGGGGAGGTGGGGGGATAGAAATTTAAAACAGTATGAGTGAAAATGCTCTCACATTCAGTGTATCCTCCAACATTTGTAAGCTCCAACATTTGTAAGGATTTGTAAGCTGAAGTTGAAAGATCTTTTTCAAAGATATTTTTCATTTTAAAGGAATGAAAAAATTAAAATGAACTACGCACTAAGTAACACTACTGACATAATGCTTACTTCGTGTTTTACATGTTAATTCATTAATCCTTGTAATAACCTTTTAAGTACCATCATTATCCCCATTTTACAGTAGCGGAAGCAGTACATTGAGGCAAGGCAGCTAACTACGTTTGGTTTAGTGGTTGAGCCAGGATGCCTAGGCAATCTGACGCCGGAGTCTCGGTCTGTGGTTCCCAGGCGTTGGTGCCCATTGGAATCCTCTGGGGATCTTTAAAACGCCGTCTCCAGGCACTCTGGTTAACAGGTATGGGGTGAGACCTGGGCATCAGAACTCTGAAAGTTTCCCAGGTGATTCTAAGCAAAGTTTGGGAACCGCTGGATATTAAAAGCATTCCTAGAGTTCTGTCGCTTCTCCTGCTTAAGAGCGCCTTCGCCCAGGCGCTGAGCTCACGGCAAAGGTAGAGAAAGAACGCTAACGGGGAGGGGCGGCCAGCTTTGCCAAGGGTTAGGCCGGCTAGCCGAGCGTGAAAGCCGAGCCGCGGCGCGGAAGGCTCGGGCCGGAGAGTGCGCGCTACTGTGTGGGGCGATCCGACCCGGGGAGGGCGGCGGGCCCAGCTCCAGGTGCGCACGAGCAGGTGTCAGCTGGGCCAAGGGGCGCAGGCCACTGTGCCGCGGGGACGGAAGCGGAGAGGCGCGCTGGCTTCTCACATGACTCCCCTCCAGGGCCCGGCTGATGCTGCCGGGAGGGGACTGCAGGGTCCCACACCCCCCGGGAGCTCCGCTACGCCGCCGAGCGCCTCCCGGTCCTGGGGGTGCGCGTCAGAGGCGGCCGGCAGGGACCTAAGTTTCTTTGCGCCGCCCAACGCAAGGACGCCGGGAAGTTCGTTACTTTCCTCGGCGGGGCGGGGCGGGGAGGTGCGGGGCGGGACGGACCCCAGACCGAGGCGCGGGGAAGGGAGCGAGGCACTGGCATCCCAGGCGCGGCCCGGCCCCCTCAGGTCCCTTTTCGTCGCCCACCGTATACCCACCCGGAGGTGAAATCCTGCTGCACGCTCAGCAGCCGCTCGCGCAGGGTCTCCAGCATTGCCGCCGCCGCCGCCGGTCTCCTCTCCTCAGGCCTCCGGCTGCTGCTGCCTCTGTCGCCCCCTGGGTCGCACGCCGCCCACCCCGCACCCCGCGCCCCGCGCCCCGCGCCCCGCACTCCCACTGCCGGCCCCGCCCCCGGTCTGGTCCTCGCCTCCGCGCCGCAGTCCCAGCCCCTTCCGCGTTCCCGCCCCGCGCGCGCCAGGCTCGCGCAGCCGCAGTGGACTGCGCCCGGCTCGGGCTGCGGAAAAGGGGCGGGTCTTCCCCCAACAGAGAGGGCCAGTACCTGCTCCGCTCCTTCCTAGCCCGCACCAGGCCTTCTCGTTTTTTTTTTTTTTTGTTTTGTTTTGTTTTGTTTTGTTTTGTTTTTTTCTTTAAAATGGAAGCGGCATCATGAAAGGATGCTTTAGCTCGAAGCCTCCTTCGAGGGAAGCGTTGGCTTTTACAGTTTGGAAGAGAATTGGATCTATCTCTTGCATAGGCGATGTGCACAAATCATTGCATGAATTCTAGGTCCAGGATCTGACCCCACTGGCTTTCACCTTGGATGAGATAGTCAAATATTGAGCCTCGGTTTCTTCATTCATAAAATGGCAGTAATAGTCGACTGTCTCGACATTCTTACTTTCCACTCCTCTCTTTCCGCCCTCAGGCTTTTGTGCTCTACACACCAAAGGTGATCGTCTTTCGCGAGTCACCAGTGACTTCCATGTTGCTGGTGCCTTTTATTACTTCTCTGTCCTGATTTTTTCTCTGCCTCTCAGTGGCTCTCAACGCAGTTTATCATCCCATCCTTAAAACACATTCTTCTCTTGCTAGGCACTCCATACTTCCTCTCTCCCTTCCCCTCCACCCCTTCTCCTATTTTACTAGCCACTCCCAAGGCTACATGCCCAGCCTCCCAGCTCTTTTCCAGATGTGTTGTTCCATAGGTGAGTCTATCCATTACCATGCTGTAAATTCTGTCAAGGAACCGATGACTCCCACATCTCTATTCTCTGCCCTGTACTTCCTCCCTCTCCGTCAATTCATACCAGTTGCTTACTCATGTAAGCATGTATACAACATGTATCCAAAAGGCATCTCAGACCAACCTACACAAAATTGAAAATTTCATTCATTGCACGTTCACCTTTAATCTGCTCATCCTGTATTTTCCATTTCAGGAAATGACACTACCAACCACCAAGTTGCTCAAGGTAAGACACTTGAAATCAACTCTGGTTCCCCTCTTTTCCTCATTCCCCATATTAACCCATCAAATCCAATCAACTCTACTCCTGACGTATTTCTGGAACCTGCTCCTCTTTCTATATCTTCACTATATTTATTCTGGTCGAAGGCACCATCCTCTTTCAGTAGGAACACTGACAATTCTTCCAGATTCTACTCTTTTGCCGTGCACACCCCTATAATCCATCCTTGACGCAGCAGCCGGAGAGAGTTATTTAAAAGATCAATTGGATCACGTTGCTCCCCTGCTTAAAATCTTCCAATTGCCTCCTGGGCACTTGGAATAAAATTCAAACTCCTTACCCCCTTAGCCCTAAAATTTGAACCTTTTCTGGCACTCTATCCAAATTGATTACTAGTCACCTATCATGTCCTTGACAATTAAGACATAATAGCCTCTTTTTTTTTTTTTTTTTTTGGTGTATTCTTTGAAAATTCCAGGTTTATTTCCACCTGTAGTGTTTTCACAAACTTTTCTCCAAACTGTCCCTTGTCTGACTCCTTATAACATAAGGGTCACGTCCTAAAGAGCATCACATTAGATAGATTTTTCCTTACCATTCAAGTTACACACCCAATCACTTCCTATCACGTAGCCTGTTTCTCAACTTAGTACACATTAGAAAATTTATTCAATAATTATTTAATTGTTATTTATTAATTTAGTTGTTTACAAATTTATTTTAAAACCAAGACAAGGCATTCACCTCAGGTACAAAATTTACGGGAGCCAAAAAGCTCAGTAATCAAGGTAAGTAATATTTTAATACGATATTTTAAAAATTCAAAATTAATGAAAAAAAATCTGTGATGAACAAAATATCAAAATTTTAAATACACAAGATCTGTTAGGGCTGGGATTGGATGAGGCCAGTAAGGTGGGTAGCACAAGTACAGGCCCTGATGTAAACTGCTCTGTTTGTCTCATTAAGCTTTTTTGCATCCCCAGCATTGAAAATAGTGAATGGCACATGGCACATAACAGACACCCAGTAAATGTTGTTTTGTTGCAGGAGTTAAATAAGATAAAGGACTTAGCTTGTAGCTGGGGGACTACCTCTTCCCCACTCTTAATGTTTTCTTCTGTGGGAGCTCTTCTGCTAACATAAAGAAGTACCCAGCCTTTCCTGGTGGGGAAGAGGTGACTACGGTGATTAGTGAGCTAGGAAGTTGGGAGCTTGGTCTCATCGTCTTTTCTTTTTGTTGAGTGAAAACTTCCAACAAAGAGCATTCATTCTGCTGCCTAAGGACAGGCTTGAAGGGCAACCCCATGCTTTTTGTGACTGGGCACTAGAAGTTCTGCTTACCCATGAATATAAGCCATGTGTTCCATCAGTCTTCCTAGAAATAAAAGTGATGTTTTGGCCTCTTTATGGTGACTCCATTGTTTTATTTCTCAGTTTGCTCAGACAAATAAGAAAGAGGAGTGCTGTTTATTGAGCCTTCTTCTACCTTTCAGAAACAGTGCCTGGTACAAAGCAAGTGATCAAATGATCAGATCTACAGAGACAGGTCCGTTAGTATCTAGTAGATTTGAAAACCACAAGTACTGGGAAATATTACATATTTTTTCTTTTATTCAATTAAACTCTACACATAAGCTTTCAATTTACTAAGTTTCATACTTTCCAACAAAGCACCAAATCCACTCAAAAAGACTCTTGCCTGTCACTAAAAAATAGCTTTACTGGTTGTGACTGATCATTTCTGTCTTGACCAATGAATTGTTTATTAGTCTGTGGCATGTTTGTGTTTGAGGTGCTTTCTGAACATTCTTAATCCCATCATGTCTCTTAAATTCAAAAACAGTGAAAGTTTTAAAAGTGCTAATAAAAAGATAATTTATGATTTAAAAAGTAAATGTTAAAAAAATTAGAAAATAACCACTGTTGTAAATGAGTTGCTCAGGAGGAATGATTAAGTACCAAGAGTTGAAGCAAACGGCATGTCGTGTTTGCATAAGTAACAGCATTCAGTCAGAAACTAGGAAGATGGATTGGCAAAATGAAAAAGAAAAAAAAAAAGCTTTTAAGTACAGTTTGAGAACCAACATCAACATGGAAGCTATTGAGCTAATCATAATTCAGGAATTGGTTGAGAGTTGATTATTGTTTGTTTGGGGTTTGTTTGTTTTGTTTTAAGACGGAGTATCCCTCTGTCACCCAGGCTGGAGCGCAGTGGTACAATCTTGGCTCACTGCAGCCTCCACCTCCTGGATTCAAGCGATTCTCCTGCCTCAACCTCCTGGGTAGCTGGGATTACAGGCTTCTGCCACCACGCCTGGCTAATTTTTGTATTTTTAGTAGAGACAGGGTTTCACTATGTTGGCCAGGCTGGTCTCGAACTCCTGACCTCAAGTCATCTGCCTGCCTCGGCCTCCCAAAATGCTGAGATTACAGGCGTGAGCCAGCGCGCCCAGCCGAGAGTTGATTTTTTGAGACCATATTAGTTGAGCCCAAGGAAAGCTTCGGTGATACAACGTTTGGGGCGAGCACCAAAGCTAAGTTCCCTGAAATAGTGTTTCCCTGACCAGCAGCAGCCGCATCATCTGGGAGCTGCTTGCAAAGGTAGAATCGTAGGCCAGCCGACCCTACTGAATCAGAATCTGAGTTTTGTTAAGACCCGCCAGGTGATTTTTATTCATGTTAACATTTGAGAAGGCCTACTCCCTGAGGAAAGGGAGTTTCCGGTCTCAACAGATTCTTATTAGAGACAAAGTGATAAATGAGGATTTGGTGGAATTAGAACCAAAGAGGAAGATGCTATTAAAGAAGGGGCTATAGAACCCAGAAAAGCGCATACCGTTTCACTGGCAGAGGTCTTTTAGAGTAATTGGAAAGGCACTATGGTTAATTGCTTTGCAGGAACCTGACTTAGATTTGTAAAGATATTTACAGTGTGTTGTTATTATTTGTGATTTTTTTAAAAAGCCAACATGTAAATATTTTTGGTATCTTACTTTTCAAGAGTTTAATGGTTACAGAAGAATCCACGTAAAAGCTGTAAATGTTTCTTGTGAAGCAATGAGTATTTCTAAGAATGGGGTAAGCTAGACAAAGCTGGAAAGGTGATATCAGCACGGCATTTTGAAAAGAAAAGCAGAGACAGAAATCAGGGAGGTGAAGGAGGGGAATTCCAACCCGAGAGAGCAAAGATTAGAACGCAGCTGAAGAACAGGAGAGAAGTGGGTAGTTAGAGGATATCAAGGTCAGAAGACAGAAGCTATAATAATAGATTTAGACGGCAATTGCTGTCGGGAGTGACAGCAAGGTTGAAAATGAGTATTTCACCTGAGCTGAAGGGAAAGAACAGTAAAAGGATCTCAGCTGCATCTATTTGTGTTCCAAAATTGTATCCCACTATCATAAAATGACTGAGTACCTAACCTTGTCTTTTTGCTCAGATGAAAAAAGAAGGAACTACACCATTGCATTAAAGGAGGAAAATGTTTATTTTTTGTTAATATGTGTTTAGATCTATATGATCTATAAAGATACATTAGAGGAGGAAAATTTTATTTTTTGTTAATCTGTGGTTGGATCTATATGGTCTATAAAATATCCATAAACAACCAAGTGACTCCATTCATCAAAGTGCAGGGACTCCACATGAGTAAAGGCAACCAGGTCCTGCACTTTTACAAATAGATGGTTCCTCTAGAGAGAATCTATTTCAGAAATCACATCTTCTGAACCACTATGCCATAGAAATATCTTTGTGTAGTAAAACTTAATAACAAACTGAAACTCTTTAGTAAGAATTAGTGGCCAAAAAAAAAAAAAAGTTTGAGACAATGACTACCTATAGCTAACTATCAGGTCAACACATGCTGGTGGGGGAGCTGTAATAATTGATCATTATTAGGTTAAAATAACTGATGATTATAATTGCAGTTAAGTGATAGTTCTCAAGCCTGGCTGCACCTTCAAATCACATGGGGAGCATTTTAGAAATACCAGTACCTGGCCTTAACGACCCCCCCGCCCCCGAGCATCTGGTTTAACTGGTCTGAGGTGACCAGTCTCCTCCTTCATGCGGTTTAAAAGCTTGCCTGGTGATTCCAACGTGCAGGCAGGGCTGGGAACCACTGAGCTAAGCAGAAAGACTTAAGCTGCCCTGCAGGGGAAGGCAACAATGACTTCAGCATCTGTGAACTTCAGGAATCCAGGCTGTAGTTTGTCCTTACCTTTCCCAGCTCATTGAAATAGGCACTAGCTCCATCACTTCATTGTACCCAAGCCCCTGCAGCCTCCACTTCTGCTGGCTGGTTCTGAAGGCAACAGTGTGAGGCAGGGGCAGAGGAGAAAGCTAAACCAGGCCTGGATAAGCGAGGCAGTAGCTGAGATGTGCTCGGGCTTCTCCAGGGGTTGTGTTTTGTTCTTTGTTTTTTTGTTTTGTTTTCAAAAATACCTACTCAGCAAAGAGAAGAAATCCAAGGACCAACTGTTCCTGGAGACTTAGCCAGGCCTCCTGGAAATGGAAGACTCTTGTTGCCAGTGATGGGGTTCAGAACATACTACCCCAAAATATGGTACCTGGGCATTTGAGAAAACCACAGAGGCAGGTTTTGTCTGACACACGTCCCTTTCTCCCATGAAGCAGGTCCTAAAACCCCAGACAGGATTTCCCAGCCTTGCCCTGTAGCAGGTCACATGAGCAGTACCCCATGTGAAAGTACTCCAAAATACTTTCAAAGCCAAAGACCAAGAGATGCCAAGAAGAATCTGAATAAACAAGTCTTGCTAAGTTTCCCTCTGTTTATTACTACTAAGCCATACCTTTGTGTCTTCCTAGCAAACCTCTCCATGACTGTCCATTTTTCATCAAACCTAAGCATAAAAATACACAAGATTACCTGTTCCTTTGGGTCTTCATTTCCTTATGAAGGCTCCCATGTCACATTAAACTTAATAAATTTGTATGCTTTGCTCTTGTTCATCTTTTTGTTATAGGGGCCCCAGCCATGAACCTGAGATGGGAAGGAAAGCCATTTCTTCTCCCCTGTACCATTGGGAAAACAGCAAACCCTCTAGTATCCTAACGGGAGCTTCGGTAGCTGTCATTTCAGAGAAGCTGTCTTGTTTCCTCTCTGAGTGACTCCTCCAGTCCCATTTATCTTTCTGACTCTCCCTGCTTCTACTTTTTCCTCTTTCTACTCTGCTTTCCCGTATAACATCGGCCACCTCATAGCTTCAGCTTAACAACTCCTCTCTCCAAGTCTCTTGGTTTCTGCCACTGCTACCGACTATGCCCCTCCCTGGGCGATCAGAAGAAGGGTCTGAATGCTTTCCCCAGTCCCCTTCTACCCCAGAATGCCTCACATAAGCAAAATCCTTGTACCAGGCCGCCTCATGCTATGCATGTCTGCCTGTATGCCAAGTACCACTCCCTGGCCAAGTCTACTGTGACCAGGGTTGCAGGGTCAAACCGTACAAAACATGGGCAAGAAGTGCTTTTGGCCTTTTTCTCCCTTAGAAGGGGACTCTGAGGGGCTGTGTCTGCAAACTTGCAAGGGGGTGAATAAACCTATAATGCCTAAATTCGAGACAATGTATTCAGTGTATTATTACCTGGTAATGTTTTCACTTGTGTTGCTTCAATTCAGAGGTTTAGACAAAATAAATGGTAAGTTTTCAAACATTGCCTTTGTGATCTGCTGAGAATCTCAACAAGGGAAGGAGGGAAGTAAAGTAGTTCTTAGGTACAGAAATGTTGGGTTCCGTTGCTTCTATGTATTGTCTCTGTTTATATACAAATAGAAGTGAACAGATGTACCTGTTGTCTTAATAAACCATTTTTTATGCCAATGAGGAGTTTGTGGCATGTACTGGATAGTCTAGTCCTCTGCTACCGAAATTCTGTTCTTGAAATGAGTCTGATTACTTTCCTCGTGCAACCCAAATTAGCACCACTTACCACCCACTGCTACCTAGGGAGGAAGCAGGGCATTGAGGGGGAATCAGCTGATCGATGGAGGACTTTTAATAAAACCTCAACTTTTGAAAACAGTGGAAATGTCAAAGGCGAAACAGTATCTAAAAGCAGGATGCTCATCCTTCCTCCTACCCCCTTGTTCCACCTGGAGGCTGCAGTGAAGAGAAAACACGAGGCCATTAAGCAGAGCACGACAGGGAATAGGGAAGGAGAGAACACAGGCGCACACCCCATCTCCTGATTTCCCATTGCCTCCTATTGTTCATCCCTCCGTCAGGCAAGGCTTTTCTCCTTACGGTTTTCTGCAGTGTCACCTACTCAACAAAACCACATAGTTAAGGCCCCACCTATGCTGGGTACTCTACTAGATGCTGACATAGTAATGGTATTAATATAGTATTAAATTATCATTATACTAATGACGATGGTTATTATTTACTGAGACCTTCATAGTGCCAAACAGGATTCTAAGCATTTTGCACATATCATTTATCCCCTTTTACAGATTAGGAAATAAGGTACTGCAAAACACATACCAATAAGGTACTGAAGAGCTTCTGATTTAGAGGTGAGACAATATCCACAAGGTGATTAGTGTTTTAAATATGGCTGTGACCAGCCGGGTGTGGTGGCATGTGCCTGTAGTTCCAGCTACTTGGGAGGCTGAGGTGGGACAATTGCTTGAGCCAGGGACGTCAAGGCTGCAATGAGCCATGATCACACCACACATGATCTAGCCTGGGCAACACAGCGAGACCCTGTCTCAAAAAGCATTAATAAATATGTCAGTGACTGCCCAGATGAAGAGTGACTCACCTTGTCTTTGCTTTGGAAGAAAGAGTCATCAAAGGGAGTCCACTGCTGGGACAGCCTTCAGAAATGTAAGTATCTCAGCACACACTCCTGGAAGGTGCCTGCAACTGCTGTGGTGAGGTTTGGGCATCTGGGCCAGCCTCCAAAGCCAGCTAATGCCACCTAGTTATGTGAAAGTCAAGGCAGCTGAGCCAGTTCAGCCCCTCAAGCCTTTAGGAGGGTTAGCCAGGGCATCGCCTCCCTCACAGACTGGCAAGACCCTGAGGAAGGGGAGACAGAGAAGACAAAGAGTCCACCAGAGCAAGGCAAGAGTGGGCGATGCCCATGCCAGGCACCTAAGCCAGGTGCTCTGCCTCCTGGAAGAGAGTAGGGAGAGGGTTACATAGCCCTTGGCTGGAACCCTGCTGTGGAGACTGAGGGGGAGGTGGGCAGGGGACTCCCTTTCATGGGAGCAAGAGGCTTCCCCAGGGTGCATGGGAATCAAAGACATGGGTGCATGGAGGGTGAGCAGCCCTGGCTCTGAATGTGAAGAGGAGACGGGCTCTGGCTGGGAAATCTGTCTACCTGTTGGCCAAATCTGAATACCCTGCTTCTCATTTAGTCATAGATATCACCGCCAAATCCTCACCCAGCCTCACTTCCTCAAATCAGAGGACTAAGGCACTGCCTGTCTGTCAACTGTTGAAACAGGATAAATTGCATCTTGTAGGTTAGCCGTGGAGGAGTGGCAAGTCAGAAATGTGTTACTGTCCCCATGCCATCTTGCTCATACTCCAGCAGGGTACAGTCTGGGAAGCGTGGGTCATGCTATTTTCTCTTCTTTTTTTTTTTTTTTTTTTTTTTTTTTGTGAGACGGAGTCTCACTCTGTCGCCCAGGCTGGAGTGCAGTGGCCGGATCTCAGCTCACTGCAAGCTCTGCCTCCCAGGTTTATGCCATTCTCTCGCCTCAGCCTCCCGAGTAGCTGGGACTACAGGCGCCCGCCACCACGCCCGGCTAGTTTTTTGTATTTTTTTAGTAGAGACGGGGTTTCACCATGTTCGCCAGGATGGTCTCGATCTCCTGACCTCGTGATCCGCCCGTCTCGGCCTCCCAAAGTGCTGGGATTACAGGCTTGAGCCACCGCGCCCGGCCTATTTTCTCTTCTTAAAATGCCTTGTCTATTCATAAGGAACCATAAATCATCCTGTCTTCATCTTTTAATAAAGAATGTTGCCACTAAATGTTTATAATACTTTATTGCATTTTCATGATTGCAGCTCTAAATCAAATCAAATCTGGGAGCTTGTGCCACAGACCAAATGATATTCAGCTAAAGATCAGAGATCCAGCCTTCAAACTGGTCCCTCTTTCCCTCCTCACTGTCATTTCTTTATGTTCTTTTTGCATTTGAGGCAAATGCATTTCACCCAAACCTGAGGATGCGTTCTGAGAGGGATGAGAGTTTCCATTAACTTCCTATTTAACATCCATCACTACATTTAACCTCTCATATAAAGTCTCAAGTTCTTTGCCCTAAAAATAGCTAGGGGCTGAAATGGGAATCAAAATGAGGATTAGTGTCAGCTGTGGTTTCGAGTATCAGACATCCACTGATGGTAAATGCCAGTCAATTCCCCTTGCTCTCCTTCTGCTTGCCTTCACATCCACCCTGCGGGGCTGCATCCAGACACCTCCCCAGTCTTCCTAACCAGGATTCATCCACATTAATGAACACTAGATAGAAAAACCTCAGTGGAGTGCTACCTACCCTTTAAAATTTTCTGGAAAATTGGTCAATTTTCCTTTGGAAATTTGACCTTGCACAAATCTTTTGTAAAATGAAATTATAGGCTTCCTGTCAACATATATCCTGTCGAAATGAAACTTTAAGTTCTAGCAATTTAAAATAACACACCAAAGTCTTTTGTTCATTTCTCACAAAATCTAAACACAGAGACACACACATTCACACACATTTCTATTTCTAAAGAAATAGAAAGAAGTGGGTTGCAATAGAATTCTCTGCATTGGTATTCACGTCTTTTTATTTAAACTTAATGGGGTCATGGCAATGTGGATTTTTTAAAACTTAGTTTATTGCGACCTACTGATACTTGAGTTCTATGTCTTCTATTTTGCCCAGCAGTGAAATTAAGCTTTTCATTTCCAGATGGTAAATGAATGGCACAGTTCTTACTTGTGAACTTTAGCTTATGTGTTCATTTGACTAGAATAAATGAATCCAGAGAACTCCACTGTTAGTAGCCAATTAGTCATTAAGCAACACACAAACTCAAGTAAGTTACTATAATACCAGATGGTGACCCCATGGTACATTTGCTCTCTTAGCCTGGAGGTTGGCATTTGGGAAACTGCCATGCTTCTTAGCAGCATTAAGTTTCGTAGAGTTCAGAGCTAGAATGCCATGTAGAGATGAATTAATCCTCTCATTTCACAGCTGAGACTATTGCTTCTGCACATTGGGTGCATAGATGTCAGCTGCCAAAAATAACTCTTCATTTTTACTTTGTCTTTAAAATCTACATTGTTTGCCAATAAGGAAAAGTGAGGTACAAAAAGATTAATGCCATAAAGTGGACGTTTAAAAAATTCTCAATCTGATTGGGCACGATGACTCACTCCCGTAATCCCAGCATTTTGGGAGGCCGAGGTGGGTGTATCATTCGAGGTCAGGGGTCCGACCGAGGCCAGCCTGGCCAACGTGGTGAAACCCCACCTCTACTAAAAATACAAAAATTAGCTAGGTGTGGTGGCAGGCACCTGTAATCCCAGCTACTTGGGAGACTGAGGCAGGATAATGGCTTGAACCCGGGAGGCAGAGGTTGCAGTGAGCTGAGATCGCGCCATTGCATTCCAGTCTGGGAGACAAGAGTGAGGCTCTGTTTCAAAAAAAAAAAAAAAAATCTCAATCTGCAAAGCTGGAGTAATTTTGGGCTTAAATTCCAAGTCATCTTGGTTATCTAACAGTCCTTAACCTCATTATTAGCCATATAGATGATTTAAGATCAAAATACCATCAGGCTATAATCTCACTTTTTATATTAATAGAGACAGCAATAAGATACATTCACGGACGGGGACATGCAGTTCCATTTTTTACATTGAAAAGTCATCATGTTATAGTTTTGTAAATGTGCTCACACACATGCACACACGGAGTCCAGTTTGATTTAAAGCTCCAGCCTGGTTTCTTTTCCTTCAGAGGCTCAGGCCTGACCTAGGCTTTCTCAACCCTCTACGGAGAGGAGGACTACAGTAGAACTGGCCTGTGCTTTCACTTTTGTTCTTCTTCCCTCTTCTGGTTTTAGCTTCTCTCAGTGTGGCAGGGAAAGAGAGGACACACTGCGGAAAACAGAAAGAAGTTTCGCCTAATTGGGCATGTGATAGCCTCTGCAGAGAGCCCCGAGGTGACTCCCTCTCCCACTCCCATCTGCAGTTTCCTGACCTAGGTAATCTGACCCCTCTCTTACGCCCTTAGCCTCTAGTTACTGAGGTGCCCTTGACCAGCAGACAGCCTTCTGATAGGAATACCTCAGAGGAGCTGCCAGTCGCTCATTGCCCCCAGGAGAGGGTAAGGTATCCTTGGGTTTGTTTATGAGCCCTGGTGAAACCCTTGTTTATCTGCACCCCACAGAGACACGGGATTGGAGCCAGTCAGTTAGTAAATCAGTCAGACTAAATAAAGACACAGAGACAGACATGATAAAAGCCACTGGGCATCATTAAGGGCTTAACCAAATTACATGTGTGTGAGATGAATCTTGGCTTGATGATGGAACTGCCCAAGCCAGATTGCTTAGAATAAATCCCACCAGCAGGATCACAGAGTATAAATGATGCATTTTGCACAGTGTACAATCTATGAAAAAGTGGGGCTCCCAAGTTTCTTGTCAGGGTTTAGGGACCCAAGATGCATTTTCCCCCGAGCAACAAAGTTATAAATGGTGATTCAGTAGCAAGGCCTCTTCTACAGAAGGCTGTTTCACCCCTAATGTGGCCGAATGACCATAGGAGCCTGAGTTCTAGGCCTAGAAGCTGGGGACCATGTCCTTACTGGAGAGACTGAGAAGAAAGTGCTCCTCCCCTTTACTACAGCCAAGGTCAGCTTTAATTGTTTTCCTGCACTCCAGGGGCTCTGAACCTCCATTTGTCCTAAGCTCTTCCACTTCCCCTGGGTCAGCCCTGATTTCTCTAGAGTTCCAAAATCATCAGCTTTCTTCATTTCCTTATTCAAACCCTGTTGCCTCACTGAGACTAACAGGAAACCAAACAGAATTAATTAGTTCAAACTAACATTTGATTTTCCAGTAGCCTTTTTTTTTTTTTTTTTTTTTTGAGACGGAGTCTCGCTCTGTCGCCCAGGCTGGAGTGCAGTGGCCGGATCTCAGCTCACTGCAAGCTCCGCCTCCCGGGTTTACGCCATTCTCCTGCCTCAGCCTCCCGAGTAGCTGGGACTACAGGCGCCTGCCACCTCGCCCGGCTAGTTTTTTTGTATTTTTTAGTAGAGATGGGGTTTCACCATGTTAGCCAGGATGGTCTCGATCTCCTGACCTCGTGATCCGCCCGTCTCGGCCTCCCAAAGTGCTGGGATTACAGGCTTGAGCCACCGCGCCCGGTGCCTTTTCCTTTCTGTAAGTGCTTAGGTCTTTGTAAAAGGGTGCTTCTGTGTTTGAAATACGACCTGGCTATAGGAGTTTGGAGGATTCAAATGGGCTACAAGACAACAATAAATCTATGATTCCCAAGTGTTGTCTCAGACTATAATTACCCCTCTGTCTCAACAGCCTCTTAGCTTCTTGGGGCAAAGCAAGCTCACTTCTGGTTTACCAGGCAATACAGTAGCATACTACCATCCACACGCCTGACGATTTCTGCCACAGAGGCAGGATGCTCCATTTCACCACTGTGGTTAGTGTTCTTGCATGTTGATACTAACTTATGTCACAGATGCATGTTGCTTTCAGTAGTCCATCACCCTTTAACTTTCTTAGGGCAAAGCACTCATTGGGAGGAATTACCTCTCTCCCATTGGATTATATTCCAGTGGAATTTTCAATCATGGTGCTTATTCCTTCTGTAGCCAACGGTCAGGCAAACCACTAGGGTGATTGCTATTTTCTTCCTTGAACTGAATGATGTAAAGACTGAAAATCTAGTGGCGATATCCAGACAAGACTGTTAGGTCATTCCTGCCATTGGGAACTTCCAGAGATGCCTGGGCCTGTCCTTTTCGAATCCATCTTTTTTTTTTTTTTTTTTTTTCGATCCTTCTGTGCCCCATATCCTTCCCAAAGAATTCCTTCTTGTTGAAGTTAGCCAGAATTGGTTTCCATTGCTTGACACAAATAACACTAACTGATACAGTCCTCTGCTTCCTCTGTTACTGTATCTGTACTTGAACTTAGGGACAAGATCTCAAAAAGAATGACACACTTTATATTCCACAGAGGGACCTCACTCCTACCCCAAGCTCTAGCTCAATACTCCAACCCCAAAGCCAAATCTAGGAAGCCCTTGGAATGCTTTGGTGTTTTTCTTGTTTGATTTCTAAAGGTTTGTTGGACCCTCAGTGGAGCGTGGTTTGCCTTTTCTCTGTGAATGATGAGGTTGGGATCTTCCATCTCCTCCCAGCAATCTTAGAAGCCACTCTCCCCACATTCCACTCATTTCTAGCCAGCCATGTTTCCCCAGAATTTACTTAGCAGATTTTATTGTATTTGTCTGCAAAGCTTTGGTTATATTTGTTCACTCAAATAAATCTGTTATTGGTTGAATTCCTAACAGTGTAATAAAATGAACTGAAAAACTTCAGGCTAAGTAGGACGCTTCTTTGCATCATTTCTCAATGAAGCAGAAGACAAAATTGTTTAGAGATGCTACAAATCTAAACAAGTACAAGTTTCATTAGCCTCTGTCCACAAACATGCTTGCTAGAAGCCTGCCATTTATTCAGTATATTCACATTGCTAATTACATTACCTATCTATTTTGAAACGAGTGTCAACTGCCTAGAATCCCTGGGTGAGGTTAAGGTGTTTCCTGACTGGAGTATCTTTTTGCAGTTACAGGCAAAATTCTCTTGATGAGTAGACCAAGCATCTACATTCAAAAATTGTAACATTTATTGAGCACATACTATGTACTAGGCAGTATCTGCATTTTTATGAAAATCATCTTTTTGTCTTTAGCAGACCTATGAATAATGTCCGTCCTATTTTGCAGCTGAGGAAACAGAGAGACGACAAAACCAGCTCATGTTCAAGAAGACTGTAGGGTGAAGTCAAGAGTCAAAATCAAGCAGTCTGTTAGTGCTACACTGCTTTTCCAAGAAGGAAGGGAATGGATGTTTTCATACTGACCTTTGTCGGCTTACAACAGGAGATTACCCACTTGACCCAGGCTCTCGATTCTTCAGCAAAATTAACTATAAAGTATAACCAAACATTTCTAAGTTTCCAAAATGAAGAGAAAATGTTTTGGGGCGAGCTGAGTTGGCTATGTGATAGGTGATGTTCAAGCTGGTCCCCCAATCAGCTGTGTACCCCAGTTTTTACCCCCTGGTGCAGTCTCCTCCTATTGAACCTGGGCTGGCCCCTATGGCTTGCCTTTTACCTTGCAAAAGTGATGCCTGTGTAACTTCTGAAGCTACTTTATAAGGAGCCTGGCAGCTTCTATGTGAGTCTCTTGAAAAGCTCACTCTGAGGAAGAAGTCTGAGACCACCATACTAGGAGGAAGCCTAAACCAGTCACATAGAAAGATCACATGGAGAGAGAAAGAGAAAGAGAGAGAGAAAGAGAGAGAGAGAGAGAGAGAGAGAGTGAGTTATGTGGCCAACCATCTGCTCTTCCATCCATCCCAGCTGAGGCAGATTGCAGCTGAGCTTTTAGATGACTCTAGCCTCAGATGCCATCTTACTGCAGTCACATGAGAGAACCCAAGTGAGAACTGGTTGGCTGAGCTCAGTCAAGCATTAAACCACTAGAGATAATCATCACCGTTTTAAGACATTCAGTTTCGGCATAGTTTGTTATGCAGCAATAGATGTCTGGAACAGTTGCCGAATGGAAGACACGACTCACACACGTTGAGACTATACTTTGTGTCAGATCTGGTGCTATTTTCTTTACATATATCATGGGGTAAAATGATGAACATAAAATGTTGGCACATTTTCTACCACATCACCTTCCCGTATTGACAAGGAAAACCCCATAATTTCAAGTTTAATTAAAACCCCCTTCTCTGCCAAACTTTATCCTCCCAAATAAACCATTGGTCTTTCTCTTTCAGATTGGTTTCTGTATACTTGTGATACAGATTGACCATAGAAAAACAGACTCCAAGAGACTAGAATTGAAGAGAAAGGACTTCCTAAAGAGGCAAAAATCACCTTTGTAATAAAGACAAGAAAAAGATGGAATGGATAGATGGGGAGTGGGACGGGAGTGGCAGAAAAAGCAAGGAAGGGTGGAGAATGTTCTCTGATAGTAAGGTAGATAAGGAACCCAGAGGCTGCTGATATGAGTGAGCTTGGTGACGAAAAAACAGCAATGAGGAATATTGCAGTTGATTATGAATTGGATTTTCTTCAGTGCTGAGAAACTTGAATAAAACTGGAATTGTTTTCCCCGATTGGTTACCTGAAAAGTCTGTGTTTCTCTGGGACTGGACTAGACAGGTTGTGGCTTCAGTTAGGCTTAGATGCATTATCATGTCATGTAACCTTTCAATAACATCACGAAGCATGTCTTCTTGCCCTTGTTTTACAGATGCAGAAACTCAGGTTAAGACAGGTTAAGTAACTTGTTTAAGGTCTTACAGTAACAAGCAGCACAGCCAATAATTTTTTTTTTTTTTTTTTTTTTTGGAGATGTAGTCTCGCTCTGTCACCCAGGCTGGAGTGCAGTGGCGCGATCTTGGCTCACTGCAAGCTCCGCCTCCTGGGTTCACGCCATTCTCCTGCCTCAGCCTCCTGAGTAGCTGGGACTACAGGCGTCTGCCACCACGCCCAGCTCATTTTTTGTATTTTTTAGTAGAGACGGGGTTTCACCATGTTAACCAGGATGGTCTCGATCTCCTGACTTTGTGATCCGCCCGCCTCGGCCTCCCAAGCCAGTAATTTTAACCTAGGTTTGTTGACTCCAAAGTCCATGATTTCCCACTTCACCATTCCAGAGTAACTTCCCTGACATTATAACCTTTGTTCATAGTATCATCCTTTCTTCTATTGCTGGACTCACTTCATCTCGCATAAAGGCAGTGTCATTGGAGGAGGGGTGAGTGGGGCAGCAATGACCCATTTATAGGAATTTTTTTTTTTTTTTGAGACGGAGTTTTGCTCTGTTGCCCAGGCTGGAGTGCAGTGGCACAAGTGCAGCTCATTGAAACCTCCGCCTCCCAGGCGCAAGGTAATTCTTCTGCCTCAGCCTCCTGAGTAGTTGGGATTGCAGGCACCCACCACAACACCTAGCTAGTTTTTGTATTTTTAGTAGAGATGAGGTTTCACTATGTTGGCCAGGCTGGTCTCAAACTTTTGACCTCAAGCGATCTGCCCACCTTGGCCTCCAAAAGTGCTAAGATTACAGGCGCGAGCCCCTGTGCCTGGACTATATGAATCTTATATGTGCCATTCCCTGAATTTTCTAACAGTTTCTACAACTGGGTTTTTTGAAATGGCACATATGAATGTCAGATGATGTAATTTCTTAAAAGTCTGTTATGTGTTCTTTATCATATGCAATTCTGTTATGATGTATTAAGTGCTAAAGCAACTCATTTGATGACACTTACAAAGAAGATAACATCCTAAGGTTATCTTAGAATGATACCTTTTAACAATAAGAGCTGCTGCTTCTGTTTATTATAAACATAGATTAAAAAAAGACTTAACAATAAAAGATTGAGTTTTGATTCCTTCTCTCTTTTTGGTGACAGCAGTTGCTCACTAACCTTTTCCCATCAGCTTCAAATCTATTTCCGTTTAAAAGGCAACAAAAGTGTTTAGCATCCTCCTGGCACATTTGTGTCAGAATGCAGGTATGCTGCGCGGAAAGAGATACAATATCTTAGTCTGTTATGATAAAAATATTCATCCTGAATTTCCATGACAAATAAGTACAACTTTATTTCTAACTGATCGTATGCATTTCCTATTTAAAATATAAAATTATGAAATCTGAAATTTGCTGCTCAAACAGTAGCATATATACAACAGCAAATCATGATTATACAGAAATGCATACCTGGTGTGTCCTCACAGTCACCTTCTGGCAGTTTCACCTCCAGCAACACAGGCCAGACAGTAGCAGGGAATTTCACACCAGCCAATCTGACTAGATAACAGTTCTGATTTTCTAATTAAAGATTTGGGAGAAATGCTAAAATAAGAATTGGCAGTTATCTGTAAATCTCAGCTATTTGTGTTTTCCCCATACCCCATCTCTAAGCTTTTTAGACAGATGTCAGTATTTTAAAAAAATAACAGGAAGAAAGGTAGTACAGAGGCGGTAAGAGAAAATGGGCTTTGGTTGACCCTGGATCTCTCTTTCACTGGACAACTGACTTTGGGCATTTCCTGAATGTCTTTGAGGTTCTGTTTCCCTACCTCTAAAATGGAGGTAAATGTGCTTATTGTGAGTGTTCAAATGGCATGGGTGATGCTATGTGTCTGGTACCAGCAACATAGGAGGAGGACAAGAATCCAAAGCTTGCTTCCTCTGCAACATCGGAAGCAGAAAGATGAGGCTATTAATTCCATCCTGCAGTCTTAAGGGTTACATCTATCACTGTCTTTTTTTTTTTTTTTTTTTTGAGACGGAATCTTGCTCTGTCGCCCAGGCTGTAGTGCAGTGGCATGATCTCCACTCACTGCAAGCTCCGCTTCCCAGGTTCACACCATTCTCCTGCCTCAGCCTCCCATGTAGCTGGGACTACAGGCGCCCGCCACCACTCCCAGCTAATTTTTTTAAATGTATTTTTAGTAGAGATGGGGTTTCACCGTGTTAGCCAGGATGGTCTCAATCTCCTGACCTCGTGATCTGCCCGTCTCGGCCTCCCAAAGTGCTGGGATTACAGGCGTGAGCCACCGCGCCCGGCCATATCTATCACTTTCTTAAATGTACTAATAAATGAGCCTCTTCAAGCACACAAAAGCCCACTAGATGTAGGACCAGAGAACAGCACTTAATTTCAGGGTCCTGTTAGGGACTCATTGACTTTTCTAGACATCAGTCACCCCAGGAAAGAAAATATGAACAGCAATATTCGGCCTGAAAGTACTTGTAGGGCCGGGTGTGGTGGCTCACACCTGTAATCCCAGCACTTTTGCCCAGGCTGAGGCAGGCAGATCACTTGAGGTCAGGAGTTCAAGACCAGCCTGGTCAACATGGTGAAACCCCGTCTCTACTAAAAATACAAAAAAATTAGCCAGGCGTTGTGGCGTGTACCTGTAATCCCAGCTACTCAGGAGGCTGAGGCAGGAGAATTGCTTGAACTTGGGAGGCGGAGGTTGCAGTGAGCCAAGATTGCACCACCGCACTCCAGCCTGGGCAACAGAGCAAGATTCAAAAAAACAAACAAACAAACAAAAGAACAAAAAAAGAAAGTACTTATGGGGCTGTTGTAAATATTAATGTGCAATCAATGATCTTTAAGTGCTTTGGAGAACTGTTCCATGTAATAACAAAGCATTTATCATTATATACAGAAAGAATGCTTATAAGGTGTGAGAGGTTTCTTTTTTTTTTTCTTTTTTGAGATGGAGTCTCACTCTGTCACCCAGGCTGGAGTGCAGTGGTGTGATCTCGGCTCCCTGCAACCTCCTTCTCCTGGGTTTAAGTGATTCTCCTGCCTCAGCCTCCTGAGTAGCTGGGATTAAGTGCCCGCCACCACACCCAGCTAATTTTTGCATTTTTAGTAGAGAACAGGGTTTCACCCTGTTGGCCAGACTGATCTTGAACTCCTGACCTCAGGTGATCTGCCCACCTCGGCCTCCCAAAGTGCTGGGATTACAGGCTTGAGTCACTGTGCCCGGCCGAGAGATTTCTTCTGCAACAGTCCACTGAGGCCTGCAGTATTGTTACAATCGTATTGTCCAGTGACATTTGACACAGGGCGACAACCTTCTGAGAAAACAGTTTCACTAAAAAGAGGAAATGACTTTCTTTTAATTTCCAACTTTTATTTCAAGTTCGGGGTACATATACAGGATGTGCAGGTTTGTTACACAGGTAAACAAACGTGTGCCATGGTGGTTTGCTGCACACATCATCCCATCGAGGAAATGACTTTCATGTGGGCATACATTTTGTGGTCATACCTGTTTGCTGTTGGGAATCAAGGTTTTTTGCTCATTCAAACTGGTAAACTTACTGAGGCTTGTTCTCTGGTTGGATGACAGGACAGCACGAAAGACAGCTTTAATTTTATTCACCTATGTTAGGGAAGACTTTCAACCTTTTTGCCGAGTTGTGGACCTCTGGTTCCATCTTAGAGAAAGGCAGCATGGTGGAGTGGGGCTTGGAGCCAAGGTGACTTGAATTTCCCACAGGCTCCATCACCCATGAACTGTGTGACCTCAGGCAAGTCAATGAACCACTCTGAGCCTGTTTCTTCAACTGTAAAACAGAGCTAATAACACAGCACCTTGCAGGAGTTGTGTGAAGATGAAAGCTTTAGGTACATGAAGATACAACATACAGAAGAGTTTGGCACATAATAGGTCCTCATAAATGTTCAGGAGTGCACAGAATAGTTACATATAAATATTGTTTTTGAAATTAAAAAATCAGAAGATAAATTATGCTAATGCTAACCCGCCCACATTATGGATGATTAGTTTGGATTCAGGATCAGATGTGGAACATCTTTTGAAACATATGCAGGGCACAGAAATTAACATTTGAGTGCCTGGAGAATCTTAAATTTTCTAATTCCTGACTTCTGGTATAAAATTTGCAATACAGTGTAAATTTTTGGTATGCTCCCTTTTCTTTTGAACTTACTTACTTTTAATGAACAAACAAACCCACAGCATCATCTACAGTATTGGTAATTACAGCTACTAGGAGATGGAACAATAAAAATGAACCATAAACTCTAGTTAGCAGAGGGAAACCCAAGTCCAGGAGCTGACATAGTGAAACTTCTAAAGATGACATAGGTTACTGATGTTGCTGCAGTGTGATTAAATGTTTATTTAGTCTGAAGAAAGTGGACATCAGCCAAAAAGGAAGGATGGCATAGTTATCTCACCCATTTGCTAAATCAAAATTAAAGAAATTATCTAGGGCATTCAGCTATTCTCTTGAGAACATAACTATTTCTTAATTACCTAACTAGAAAACTCATATGTCTCTGGAGAATTCTTAGGAAACATTACAGAGAGTTTATGTGAACTGCAGCCACTGGTGGCAAATGCCCCAGAGTGATTCTCTCACTTGAAATGAGTTCTCAGGTTCTGATGCAGCCAATCATCCCCTGGCAGCTTTTCCCTCCTTCCTGTCCCTTTCTACTACCACTGATCTAAGCAACTTCCCAGTTGGCCCCTGCCCCCAGCCTCTCCAGAGTTACCTTCATGAAGCACAGTTCTAATCACATCAGTCTGGCTCAGACACTTTCAGCGGCTCCCCATGCCCCACATGACAAAGTACAAACTCCTTCAAACGATATTTAAGGTCTTCCACGATCTGACCTCAACTTACATTGAAACCTCATCTCATAGGTCTCCTTTATCACAGCCCTTATTCTTATCCTCATTACTAACCTCATGCATTGATTCAACAAACATTTTTAAAGTGCCACAAATCCAGCATCGTGATGGAGGATGAGCAAGACACAGCCTCTGCTCCAGGGAGCTCAGAGTCTGGTGATGGGTTGGACAAGCAAAAGAGTGTTACTGAATAAAGTACTGTTATACTTATTTGCTGAACATCCAATGAATATTTAACAAGTGCCTTTGATGTATCAGTAACACACAAGCACACGGGGCAGGGGTGTCTAACTTTTCTTAGAGTCAGTGAAAGTTTAAAAGAGGAAGTGGCATTAACTGAATCTGGAGAGAATTTCAATCAGGGACAAAGTCCACACACAGGAAAAAAGAGCTTGAGGGAGCGAAGCACACATGATCTTGCTGAATGGCTCTTGTGGCTACAGCATAGCTGTAACATCATTTGAAGAAAACCTCTCTTCCTGGCCTCAATCCTGAGTGTGTCCCCTTGATATCCCTTTAACTCAATTCATCCCTCAGGCTTGGAGGTCACTTACTCAGGGAAGCCTCTCTTGTTGGTTCAGACAATGTTAGTCCTCAGTTATTTATTCTAAGAATGTCTTGTACTTTTTCTTTCAAACACACATAATTATAAGTAAATAATTATCTAGGTAATTATTGAATGCCTATCTCTCCTCCCCTCATCCACCATCAAACTTTTAAGGACAGAGAGGGCAGAATCATGTCTGATCAGTTCACCTTACATACACCGTGCCAGTTATACAGTAAATGACCTAAATATTTTTGAATGATGTATATTTGTGGTCGTTCTTCCTTTTTAGAGCTTCACCACATTACTTTTAGATATTGTACAAAACATTCCAGAATTTGGAATGTATTCTCTAGTTCCACGGGGGCTATTCCTCACTTTGCCTGATGGCCAATAACATGCACAGGACTCCTTTATTCCTGCCTCAACAGGAGTGTGTGCACACCCAGACATACACACACACACTCTATTTATTTCTACATTTGCACCCAGAAGTAAATACGTATCAAGGGGATGTTGACCTGGTTAGAAAATCCTATTCTGGCAGAATCTTGAATATTTGCTACATAAATCCATCAGTGCAAGGGCAGACTTTATACTTAGAAACATTCAGAATTGCCATGGTTCCAAAATTTAAAAAAGGAATACAAAATTAAAAAAAAAACAAAATATCTTAAAATGCTAAATATAGAGAATAACTATGGATACCAAGCCCCTTGATAATCTTACAGATAGCTCATCTAGACTTATGGCTTCAAATATTACTTATGTGTTTGTCTTAGGTGGGTGACCCAGAAGCCGAGCCTGATTTGTGAGCACATGATTTCTTAAGGAAATCCTCCCCAGACTGGTAAGGGAGAGGGGGATGCGAACAGAGGAGAGGAAGCCCAGTAAAGGTATACTCTCAGGCAGTCTTTGGAGAGGGTGGTTTTAGCCCAATCCTGGGCATAAAGAAACCCTGGGGCTTAAGCTGTGCCCAGAGATTTTCAGAGACAAAAGAACTAGCCTTTCACACACCTCCCGCTCTGCACCCTTTGCCTGTCTGTCACCGGTCAAGGATTGTCCTAGAACAAGAGTTCCCAGACCCTAGGCCATGAACCAGTACTGGTCTGTGGCCTGTTAGGAACTGAGCTGTACAGCAGGAGGTGAGTGGTAGGTGAGCAAGCAAGCAAAGCTTCATCTGTATTTACAGTCACTCCCTATTACCGCTTGCATTACCACCTGAGCTCCACCTCCTGACATAGGACACAGGGGTCCGCAACCCCCGGACCAAGGACCGGTACCAGTCCGTGGCCTGTTAGGAACTGGGCTGCACACTAGAAGATGAGCGGCGGGTAAGAGAGTGAAGCTGAGCTGCACTGCACCTCCTGTCAGAGCAGCATTAGATTCTCACAGAAGCAGGAACCCTATTGTGAACTGCATATTCGAGGGATGTAGGTTGCATGCTCCTTATGCGAATCTAGTGCCTAATGATCCGTCACTGACTCCCATCACCCTCAGATGGGACCATCTAGTTGCAGGAAAACAAGCTCAGGGTTCCCGCTGATTCTACATTATGGGGAGTTGTATTATGATTTCATTATACATTTCAATGTAATAATAATAGAAATAAAGTGTACAATAAATGTAATGTGCTTGAATCATCTCAAAACCATCCTTCTGCACCACCCGGTCCATGGAAAAACTGTCTTCCATGAAACTGGTCCCTGGTGGCAAAAATGTTGGGAACCACTGTCTTAGAGACAAGTACATTTCCAGGTATATCTTATTCTCTAGTTGTGGGGGGCGAAGCAGCTCTAAAAGCCGAAGCCAAGTCTCCAAAGAGACACAGGTGCTGGGTGTTAGAATCAAAAGCATGAGTGGGGCTCTCAAAAAAGAAAACAAGTTACTTCAGGGAATCCGGGGGGAGCAGCTGACTGTGTCCACTGCAATCCTTACTGCTCTCAAAATTTCCTCCAGCTTGGACTTTTCACCTGAATTTCAGACCCATGCATCCAACTGCCTGCTTGACATCTGTGCTTGGATATATCTGTGTCAGTTACTTATTGTCACAATAACGTTGTATAACGTACAACCACAAAACCTTAGGTGCATATAATCACAAACTATTATATTTGCTTACAGTCTGTGGGCCAGCTGGGCAGTTCAGATTATTTGAAGTGGGCTTGGAGAAGCTCATTTCTGCATCTCTTGTCTGCTGTGGGTTTGCTGAGCGACTTGACTAGTCTTTCTCTGGGCTTTCTCAAATGTATGGGGCCTCAGCTGGGACAACTGAGCTGATTCCGCTCTGCTGCACATGTCTCATCCTCCAGCGGGATAGCCTAGGAGAGAAGGAGGGAGAAAGGAAGAAGAGAGAGAGAGAAATCGCTCGCAAGAGCGCCCTACTGGCCGGGCCCGGTGGCTCAAGCCTGTAATCCCAGCACTTTGGGAGGCCGAGACGGGCGGATCACGAGGTCAGGAGATTGAGACCATCCTGGCTAACACGGTGAAACCCCGTCTCTACTAAAAATACAAAAACTAGCCGGGCGAGGTGGCGGGCGCCTGTAGTCCCAGCTACTCGGGAGGCTGAGGCAGGAAAATGGCGTAAACCCAGGAGGCGGAGCTTGCAGTGAGCTGAGATCCGGCCACTGCACTCCAGTCCGGGCGACAGAGCGAGACTCCGCCTCAAAAAAAAAAAAAAAAAAAAAAAAAGAGCGCCCTACTTTGCAAGGTAGGCAAGCAGCATTTACAGACAGAAAACAGAAGTGAGGTACAGAAACAGCTTGATTGGTTACGGCTCAGTAACCAATCAGCAGACACCATATTTGAACCTGGTCTGATCAGTTGGCCACCTGTGACCGACTGAAGCTCAGCTGCTGTGATTGGCTGGGACTCAGCTATTTGTTACAAAAGTCTGCTCATGAGTTCTGCTTTCATTTAATTTAAATCTAAGTTAGACTGCAGTTTGTTACATAGGGACTCAAAGTATGGAGGCAACCCCAGGTGGAATTTGGCTTCACTTAGCAAGGCTTACACCCAGAACTGGCCACTGTTCCTATCACCACATTCTATTACCAAAAGAGAGTCACTGGTTAGTTCAAACAGTGGAGAAATGACTTCACCTTTGACGGAGGAGCTTTAGAGTCCATTTCTGTAATCAGCCTACCAAATACCTAACAGGCATCTGCTTTATTGGTGGCAGTTGAGCAGAGGTCCATTGTTAAAGACTTACAGGACACCAAATGACAGTGCTTACAGATCTACAGTTTACTGGAGGAAAAGGATGCGATATAGCAGCAGCATTGAAATAGGGGCGTGCATCACAACCAAGGGTGGTGCCACAGCAAGGGGTCCAGAAAGGCCAGGTGCAAGCTCCAATTATCCTCCCTTTGTAAGGGCCGTGATTGACATGCCCTCTCCCAGATCAGGAACAACTGATGTACGCACAGAACACCTTACAACCGGGGAGCCCCAAATGGAGTCTTATCTAGGGTCTCTGGTTTTTGTTTTGTTTTGGTTTGTTTTTTGAGACAGATTCTCGCTCCGTCGCCCATGCAGTAGCGTGATCTCGGCTCACTGCAAGCTGTGCCTCCTGGGTTCACGCCATTCTCCTGCCTCAGCCTCTCCAGTAGCTGGGACTACAGGCATCCGCCACCACGCCTGGCTAATTTTTTGTATTTTCAGTAGAGAAAGGGTTTCTTTTTTTTTTTTTTTTTTTTTGAGGCGGAGTCTCGCTCTGTCGCCCGGACTGGAGTGCAGTGGCCGGATCTCAGCTCACTGCAAGCTCCGCCTCCCAGGTTTACGCCATTCTCCTGCCTCAGCCTCCCGAGTAGCTGGGACTACAGGCACCCGCCACCTCGCCCGGCTAGTTTTTGTATTTTTAGTAGAGACGGGTTTCACCGTGTTAGCCAGGATGGTCTCGATCTCCTGACCTCGTGATCCACCCGTCTCGGCCTCCCAAAGTGCTGGGATTACAGGCTTGAGCCACCGCGCCCGGCCTCTGAGAAAGGGTTTCACCGTGTTCACCTGGATGGTCTCGATCTCCTGACCTCGTGATCCGCCCACCTCAGCCTTCCAAAGTGCTGGGATTACAGGCGTGAGCCACCACGCCCTGCCCCCAGCTAATTTTATTTTTGTATTTTTAGTAGAGACAGGGTTTCGCCGTGTTAACCAGGATGGTCTTGATCTCCTGACCTTGTGATCCGCCCACCTTGGCCTCCCAAAGTTTTGGGATTACAGGCGTGAGCCACCGCACCTGGCCAGCAAAGATGTTACTCTCTATCATGCTTGTGTATACATATACACCCACATATGAAAAGTAGAACATAATTGAAACAAACTGGTTAAGCATTCCTAAAACTTCTACACATTCCAAATCCAACTATTCAGAACCATTTTTTGACATTGACTCATAATGTCCATGTTTTAAAATCAAGAATGTTCTTGAAACAGTGCTCCACTCTTGTCTCTGGAATTCTTCCCCAGGTTTTCGACACGATTTAACACTTTTGGATGAACAAGCACAGGCAATGACAGCTACATTGTGATGGCTGCCTGGTCTCAGTGACTGTAACAGGCACCCTGATTTCAACAATGTCAAAATATAAAAAAAAATTTGCATCTGAGAGTCAGTGACACAATGAGATACCCATTTCCAAAGGTCTTAATGATTTTTTTTAAAACCAATTCTAATTTGTTTCTCTTTCTACTGCAGTAGAATAGGTCAATTTTATTAACCACAGCAATCACGTGCAGCACATGATGATACACTAAAGTGTATCCTCATTATTTGCTCAATGATAATCATAAGTCATTAAAGTGAATTGCAGGAGTCATAAAATTATTAAAGGTTGGTAATTATTTTGATACATCTAATGGAAGAAAAGTAGTCCTTTAAACTTTGATTATAGTCAGTCTTTTATATAACTGTTTGGAGGACATTTTGGCATAGTATTTACATGTAACCTACACACAGCCTCTTGCATACTTTAAGTCATATCTAGTTACTTGTAATGCCAATTACAATGTAATGCTGTGTTAATAGTTGTTATACGGTATTTTTTAAAATTTGGATTTTTTTTATTGTTGTGGTATTTTTTTCAGAATATTTTCAATCTACTGTTGGTTGAGTCTTTGGATGTGAAACTCCTAAAGAGGGGGGACTGACTATAACTTTAATCCAAAAGAAACATTTAGGTTGCAACTGGGCACGGTGGCTCAGGCCTGCAATCCCAGCACTTTGGGAGGCTGAGGTGGGCCGATCACCTGAGGTCAGGAGTTTGACCTGGTCAACATGGTGAAACCCCGTCTCTACTAAAAATAGAAAAATTAGCAGGGCGTGATGGCAGGCACCTGTAATCCCAGCTACTTAGGAGGCTAAGGCATGAGAATTGCTTGAACCAAGGAGGCGGAGATTGCAGTGAGCCGAGATCGCGCCATTGCACTCCAGCCTCGGGGACAGAGTGAGGCTTTGCCGCAAAAAAAAAAAAAAAAAAAAAAAAAGTGGGGGGGGGGGGGGCGGGCGCGGTGGCTCACACCTATAACCCCAGCACTTTAGGAGGCCGAGGTGGGTGGATCATGAGGTCAGGAGATCGAGACCATCCTGGCTAACATGGTGAAACCCCCGTCTTTATTAAAAATACAAAAAATTAGCCGGGCATGGTGGTGGGCGCCTGTAGTCTCAGCTACTCAGGAGGCTGAGGCAGGAGAATGGCGTGAACCCGGGAGGCAGAGCTTGCAGTGAGCCGAGATTGCACCACTGCACTCTAGCCTGGGGCACAGAGCCAGACTCCGTCTCAAAAAAAGAAAAAAGTTATTTAGATTGCAATATCTTTTTATTATCTCTTTAGCAACTGGTTATTAAAGTGACTAGTTATCAAATATATTTTAAATATTAAACATTTTTTATTGAGGTAAAGTTCGCAGAACAGAAACTTCATAATTTAAGAGTAAACAAACCCGTCTCTACAAAAAATAAACAAATTAGCTGGGTGTGGTGGCACATGCCTGTAGTCCCAGCTACTTGGGAGGCTGAGGTGGGAGAGGGGCTTGAGCCTGGAAGATCAAGGTTGCAGTGAGCCAAGATGGCACCGTGGCACTCCATCCTGGGCAACAGAATGAGATCCTGCCTCAAAACAACAACAACAAAAAGAATGTATAATTCACAATATTGTACAACCATCACCTCCATATAGTTCTAAAACATCTTCATTGCCTCAAAAGGAAACCCTTGCCCATTAAGCAGTCTGTTCCCCTTCCCCCTGCTCTCAGTCCTTGGCAACCACTAATCTTTGTCTCTATAGACGTTTTAGTTCATGTAAGTGAAATCATATAATATGTGACCGTTTGTGTCTGACTTCTTTTACTAAAGCATGTTTTCAAGTTGCATCAACCTCATAGCACGTATCAGTACTTCATTCTTATTTATGGCTCAGTAATATTCCACTGTGTGAATATTCCACGATTTCTTTAAGCACTTACCAGTTGATGGACATACGGGTTGTTTCCATTTTTGGCTATTGTAAATAGTGCTGCTGTGAGCACTGGTGTACTGTATAAGCTTTTGTTTGAATACCTTTTTCAGTGCTTTTAGGAATATACCTAGGAGTGGAGTTGCTGGGTCACATGGTAATTCTATATTTAACTTTTTTTATTTTTTTAGACGGAGTCTCACTCTGCCTCCCAGGCTGGAGTGCCGTGGTGAGATCTCGGCTCACTGCAAGCTCCGCCTCCCAGGTTCACGCCATTCTCCTGCCTCAGCCTCCCGAGCAGCTGGGACTACAGGCGTCCACCACCACACCTGGCTAATTTTTTGTATTTTTTTTTAGTAAAGACAGGGTTTCACCGTGTTAGCCAGGATGGTCTAGATCTCCCGACCTCGTGATCCACCCACCTTGGCCTTCCAAAGTGCTGGGATTACAGGCGTTAGCCACCACACCCGGCCCTAAATTTAACTTTTTAAGGAACTGCCAAAGTGATTTCCACAGAGGTTGCATCATTTCATATTCCCACTAAGAATGCACCAGGGTTTCAATTTCTCTATGTCCTCACCAAACATCATTAAATATACTATTGCAAACAGTTTTTCTGGAACTGTAATACAGAATTTATGAAAATCTAAATGTACAGAACTGTTTGGAGGGCATTTTGGCACACGGTTTGGCATTTTTAAGTTGTTAACAGTGCAAAGTATTTGGTGCTTCCCTGCACTCAGAGCTCCTGGTTATTCTGGGAGCCACATGGTACTTGACCTCACAGTTAGTTTTAAGGTTCTGTTCCCTTGCTCACTCCATGGTGTAGAACATTCCCATTTCTCGTAGGCCTTTATTTCTTGATTTTCTTTCTGCATCGCACAAAGCCTTCCTCTGTACCCCCCACCCAGTAGCTCCTCCCAACCCCCCAGTCTCATGAATATCCCAGCCTGTAGGGAAAACCATCAAAGGAGCTAACACCTGCCCACACATCCCCCATTGCAGTCTGATAATATCTAATGAGACTTTCCAAGGCTCACCTTCAGCGTGACAAACACCAATTCTCCCTGCTGGATTCCTGCTGTTCCTGTCCCCAGTCCAACACCTTCCTGTTAAGAAAACCGGGCAGTTTTTCAATTAAGCAGATTGCACATGTCTTTCCAGAAATCTCAGGATCCTGGTGTGGTGAAAAGGACAGAATATCTGGGCTTTAGGCCCCATCTGTCACCCATGACCTTTGTTTTTTTCAGCAATTCCTATTGAGTTTCTACCAACTGCAAAGTGCTGTATTATACAGCGGACAGATCACTGGTCCTGCCTAGGTCTCAAATCTATAACATGGAGAGGAGACACCTTATCTTCCCTGGATCTGAATGATCCTGGACATCCATTCCACCTGAAAGTAATTCTGTGCTTATGAATTTGAAAGACTGTCTTGATGGGAGAGAACAGTGGTACTTTTTCTTGGTACTATAAATGGTACTATTTCTTGTTTTATCGAGTCTAGAAGTAGGCTTGTAACAAAGGAGTAAACGTTCCCAAGTATCTGGGAGAGGACATGAGACATTGAAAGAAAATTGAGACTTGCCGTCACTTTCACAAAGCCCCCCAAATTCAGCAGAACAAAAATCTCAGAATGAAAGGCAATCCTTGAACTTAAATGAATTTTTACTTTGTGTATTAGCCTTATTTTTCCAACTTCTAGGGAACCACGGGCTTAGAGGAGAGAATCCAAAGAGGCAGAAACCCACTCTCCCGTGGACGTCTCAACAATGTGCCATCTGAACGATTTCTCATTTCTCTGTCTCCCTAGTTTCTTTTTCAGTTAAGTAACTCGAAAGTTTTCACTGACCCATTTGAGCATTTTCGAAGTGTAACTAGCGTCTGCAGCCACTAGAGGGCAGACCGCAGCCTGCGATCCGGTCCTGAGGCTGCAGAACCATCACCTCATTGCATTTTCCCTGCGTACCTCCAGAGGGCGCTGCAGCCCGCGTCAATCTTGTTGCCAGCTCCGACGCTCCTGAAACTGAGCTCCTGTTTGGAGCCGGTAGGGCGAGTCTACCGCAGCTGTGACGCAAATTGAGGAAGGGGGCGCCCTGCCTTCCTGGAGACCCTGCCCTGCATCAGAAGCCCAGAAGGAACTTTCTTCGTGTTTAAATTCTGTAACTTGAATTCGTCATTGGCATAAAAAATATGTATAAAGTCCTTCGGCAGCGTCGGAGGCTGCTGAGCGTGGAATACACAGAGCTGCCCCGTCAGGGTTGAGTGACCCGTCAGAAAGACGGAGGAACATTCTCCTGTCAGTTTCTTCAGGGACAGCAGGGCGACTTTCTCCTCTCCCTCCCCCTAAAAAGACAGGCAGGAGTCTTAGCATTCTCACACACAATGTTCTCAGTTCATCCTGCACCTTGAGAGGGAGGCATTCTATTTCTCCCAGTTTCATTTTGATTTTAAAACTCAATCTCGGGTTTCAAAAATCTGTTTTAACGATTTTAAACTTTTTCTTTTCTTTTCTTTTTGAGACGGAGTCTCGCTCTGTCGCCCAGGCTGGAGTGCGGTGGTGCGATCTCGGCTCACTGCAACTTCTACCTCCCGGGTTCAAGCGAGTTTGTTGCCTCAGTTTCCCCAGTAGCTGGGACTACAGGCACCCACCACCACGCCAAGCTAATTTTTTGTATTTTTAGTAGAGACGGGGTTTCACCGTATTAGCCAGGATGGTCTCGATCTCCTGACCTCGTGATCTGCCCTCATCGGCCTCCCAAAGTGCTGGGATTACAGGCGTGAGCCACCGCGCCCGGCCCGATTTTAAACTTTTCAAAACAAAGCTGATGTGAAAAACATGAAATACCAAGAAAGAGCTTGTCATGAGAAGGAACGTTCCCAGTCTCTTCCTTCCCACAGGCCACCCCTGGTTCTACAGCTAAAGGCAGCCTTAAGGAACTTTTAACAGTTTCTATTTTCAGGATTTCTTGGGGGTCACCTCCGGATCTTTAAGTGATGTGCCCATGGTACTATTTCTTGTTTTATCGAGTCTAGATTATAAACAATCGACTGAGTTTCTCTTATTACAGAGGAGGATTTAGCCTTTTTGAGGAAGTCTCTTGTGATTCCTGTTTTGAAGATGAGAAAACTGAAGCTCAGGAGGCTCAAGTGAGGTGTCCAAGATCACATAACCAAGAGCTAGCTGATGGAGTGGGAATTAGGACCCAGGTTTCCTAACTCTAGGATCCTTGCAATTTCCACCCCACATTGTGGGGGACTGAACCTGCCTTTGCAAAAATTGTAACTGAGAAAATTATGACAGTGAAAGAGATCTGACCTAACCCACCCCATGTTGCTTCTAACCTCCAAGCTGTCCTTGTTCATTCCTGGGCAGAGAATGGACTAACTTTGGGAGGAGCTTAGTTTATAGTTTCACTTTGAAACAAAGATGACAACAGCCCTTTCCCAAAACAAACCCCCTTCCTGCTTAGGACTAGATTGCCTTTACAGGACTAATAGATTAGCCACAAGATTGGAAATTATGGTTTAGGAGTCATGTAGCTGGAGCCTATAAGATTCTGAACCGGCCAGTCAAGGTGGCTCATGCCTGTAATTCCAGCACTTTGGGAGGCTGAGGTGGGTGGTCAGGAGTTCAAGACCAGCCTGGCAAAGACGGTGAAACCCTGTCTCTACTAAAAATACAAAAAAAATTAGCCAGGCGTGGTGGCACATGCCTATAATCCCAGCTACTTGGGAGGCTGAGGCAGAGAATCGCTTAAACCTGGGAGGCCGAGGTTGCAGTGAGCCAAGATCATGCCACTGCTTCCAGCCTGGGCAACATGGAGATACTCCATCTCAAAAAAAAAAAAAAAAAAAAAAAAAAAAAAAGATTCTGAACCTCCTCAAATTACTCCTGGGGATAAACCACCATTGTAAAATTTAAGATCAGTGCTTGAGATATTTTGCAGACTCTGTGCTAGATGTATCAGCTGTCACTGCCTGGATCGATAAACTGGCTCCTCTGGCCTTATGGCCCCCACCCAGGGATTGCCAGACAGCACAAGAGGACAGCTTCGACTTACTATGATTTCATCTCCAACCCAATAATCAGCACTCCTTACTCATGGCCCCCTAGCCACCAAATTATCCTTAAAAACTCTGATCCCCGAATTCTCAGAGGGACTGATTTGAGTAATAATAAAATTCCGATCTCCTATACAGCCAGCTCTGCATGAATTAAATTCTTTCTGTGTTGCAATTCCCCCATCCTGATGGCTCTGTCTAGGCAGCGGGCAAGGAGAACCCGCTGGGCAGTTACAGCACCACTTCAAGGCTTACCCGCCAGGGTAATTACCTTCTAGGGTTGTGCTCAGGTGTCAAAACTGATGTAGTGGCCAGGCATGGTGGCTCACATCTGTAATCCTGGCATTTTGGGGGACCAAGGCGGGCGGATTACCTGGAGTCAGGGGTTCGAGACCAGCTTGGCCAACATGACAAAACCCCTTCTCTACTAAAAATACAAAAATTAGCCAGGCGTGGTGGCACATACCTGCAATGGCAGCTACTTGGGAGGCTGAGACAGGAGAATCGCTTGAACCCAGGAGGCAGAGCTTGCAGTGAACCAGAGATTGCACCATTGCACTCCAGCCTGGGTGACAGAGTGAGACTCTGTCTCAGAAAACAAAACAAAACAAAACAGACTGATGTTGTAAGACTCCTTAAAATGGGCCTGACAGATAAAATACAGGATGTCCAGTTAGATATGAATTTCAGACAAAGAACAAATGCTTTTTAGTACAAATATGCCCTAAATATTGCTTGGGGCATACCCACTAGAATATGCATGGGACATACTTGCTTTTATTTGCTAAATCTGGCAATTGTAAGAGAATATAGTTCTTTCCCCACCGATTACTAGGTTCATGGTTGAAACTCCTATAATAAGAGATAGGTTAACAAGAGAAGAGTTTAACAAATTTATTTGAAATAAGTTTTATGTGACAGGGGCTGGGTGCAGTGGCTCATACCTGTAATCCCAGCACTTTTGGAGGCTGAGGTAGGATGATTGCCTGAGCCCAGAAGTTCAAGACTAGCCTGCGTAACATAGTGAGACCCCCATCTCTACAAAAAGTTCAAAATGAGCTTGGTATGGTGGCGTGCACCTGTAGCTCCAGCTACTTGGGAGGCTAAGGTGGGAGGATTACTTGGGAAGATCCTCAGTGGGAGGAGGTCAAAGCTGCAGCGAGCTGTGATCATACCACTACACTCCAGCCTGGCTGACAGAGTGAGACCTTGTTTCAAACAAAACAAAACAAAACAAAACAAGTTTTATGTGACCTGGGAACCTTCAGAAATGAAGACCCAAAGAAACAGAGAAAACTGTGTATGCTTATGAACAGTCAAGCAGAAGTATGATTGGATAAAATGGTGTAAGCTAATGGTTTTAAACAGGAGGGAACTTAGCAAGGCCTGTTCGGATTCTTCTTGGTGTCTCTGTGTCTTCAGATGGGGACATTCCTTTCCTCCAGGTATATGGTGGGCCACCCTGGAGTGAGAGATTTACAACCTGTATCAGAGGAGAAGGAACAAGGGGAAGAAAGTGAGGGAGAACTTCCTGCTTCTGTTGCCTTCTCAAATGCCAAGGTGCCCTGTTTTGGGGTAGTGTGTGCTGAACTCCATCACAATTCTACTTTAAGACTATGAATCTAGGCTTATACTTAGGCTGGTTTCTAGAACTGCAGGTACAGTAACAGGCCTGTGGTTTATTCATGACAAAGGAATTTTTCTGAGAAAGACAGACACTATGATTTCCATACAGATAAAATATAAAACAGGCAAAGTTAAAACATACAATGTTTACAGATACGACGTGTAAAGTAAGATGACAAAGAAAAGCAAGTGAATTGGTAACACAAAATTTAGGAGAGTGGTTACCTGCTGTGTGTGGGATATGTCATGAGGAAAAGAACACCAGGGGCTTCTAAGCTCTACGGAAATGGTGTGCATTTTATTTTTTGATGTAGTATATTTCTATGCATTTGTTGTGTATACATTTTCTTTTTTTTTTTTTTTAAAGGCTGGGTGCAGTGGCTCGCGCCTGTCATCCCAGCACTTTGGGAGGCTGAGGCGGGTGGATCACTTGAGGTCAGGAGTTCAAGACCAGCCTGGCTAACAGAGTGAAACCCTATCTCTACTAAAAATACAAAAAAAATTTTAGCTCAGTGTGGTGGTGCACGTCTGTAATACCAGCTACTCGGGAGGCTGAGGCAGAGAATTGCTTGAACCTGGGAGGTGGAGGTTGCCGTGAGCTGAGATCACGCCACTGTACTCTAGCCTGGACAACATAGTGAGATTCCATCTCAAAAAAAAAAAAGAAAAAGAAAAAGAAAAAAGAAAAGAAGCATTCCTAGATTCTGAATGACACGGACCAAGGTTGTAAACCTAGCTCTAGCATCTCCGAGCTTTCGCGTCTTTATCTATAGAATGGGAATAATAATACTTAGTTGGCAGCACTGTTGTGTGTTTTAAAAATAATATATGTAAAGAACATGTATGCATCTAGGATGTCTTTAGGAAATGCTACTGTCGATCAAGTCTATGTAGGAGTGAAGTAGAGATTGTGCCAGAACTTCCGCATCCTACTAGATAAGCCGTGGTCAGATACTGTCTTTGCTTCTGTTGGCTGTTGCCTTCTTACCTAAACTCTTTCTTTTGTTAGTGTGTATTGAAATTCTGAAGAAATCACCTGAAACGTCACAGAATTTTGAATGTTGAACTACTTCTTAAAAATAAAACTGTAGCCCTTTAAAACATAGATTTGTGAGTGAATGAGTGATGTTTGTAAAGAGAAGAGCCAAAAAGGAAAGTCAATTCCCTGTTAATGTTAAGTTCTAGCTTCAAAGCACAGGAGACATGCAGAGAAATCAATGAGGAAAAGTCTCTTGATTGGAACAGGCAATCATTTGCCATGGACATGCAAAAAGCAAATTATTTTCCTTAATTGTACACTCTCAGTCTCCCCACTGGAGAAAGAGATTTTTAGCAAAATTCTAAAATGTGATTTTTTTTTTTCATTTTCCCGTGTTCTGTATATTTCTATACAGAATTACTAATATACTTAAGTCTTTTGGCTTTAAAAAAGAGAACCAACTTCCCTTGGCTGAAGAATTCACTTTAAGCCATAATGTAATGTTAAACAAACAACGTCTTTAAAAAAATAAGGTAAAGGGAACCTTCAAATTAAGAATGCTGGTTGAAGAATTTTTCATTTAAGTATTCAGAACTGGCTGAAAGGAGGATTCACTATGTCAATTTAGAAGGCAATATTCTACAAAAGTTCATTTTTATACATTTTGCATCAAGTTAAAATATCCTGAGAGTAAAATGTTCAAACTCACTGGTAATACAATAGCATAAATCAAAATAATATTGAGAAATCATTTCACCCTCAAAAATATTAACACTCAGTGCTGCCACAGGTATGGTGTACAGTGAAGTGGGTTTTCTTGCACTTTGTTAGTGGAGTATAAATTGGGACAATCTGGAAAGCAGTTTGTTAGATCTATTAAGAGCTCTAAACATGTCTATATTCTTTGACCTTGTAACTCTGCACTATTTCCTTAAAATCTCAGAGACGTAGCCTTGGTCAATAAGGAAACCACCCACCCTTCATCAGAGGTCTGGGTTCCAGTTCATAGGATAAATGTGTGTGCATGTGATCATTATATTTTCTGATAATGGTGGAAAAGTGAGCTATCTAAACGTTCATCAACAGGGGAATGATGAGGTAACTTAGTGTGCACTCATACTGCGGTAGATACACCCATTACAAGTACATTTACGAAGATATTAATGAAAAGATAAAATGCTTACAAGTTTACGTTAAATGAAAAAAGCAGTATGAAAATGGCACAAAATTATCTCAACTATGCAAAATACACACTTATAAAAATATTGGAATAAGAGAAACCAAACTACTAACAAGTAGTAATTTTAGGATTGAGGGATTGTGATTTTTATTTTCTTCTTTATGTTTTCCCATTTTCCAAATTTTCTGCAATGAGCAGTATTACCATTATAATAAGAACAAAAAATATTTTAAAAAATTCTGAGGCAGTGGCATATTTCTCTATTGGTTATACACTAATTGACTCCTGTTCAGGGGAGAAAGAAAGCTAATGACACAGGTACGATATACCATTTTGCTTCCTCAAGGCAGGGTTAAAATGGCATTTTCTCAACATGTGTTTGCTTCAAAGAGTGTGTGCAGCATACATTACCAGTAAGTTGAAGGATTTCACTATATGTCTAGAACTCCAGTGCCTGAGTTGAACAAAAGTCATGGCTTTCATATTGGTATGTGAAATGACATACATCTCTAGTTCCTTGGGAGAGCATGCAGTTTGTAATGCCTATTATTTTTATGTGATGAAACCCGTCTCTATAATTATTAGGCAGAAGGCGTAATGAAGTTGGCTGATTACAAAGGAAGGGAAAGCTGAGTGTTTCCAGCTCTCTGATGTTTTCTGGTGAGAGCCATCGTTTAGAGCAGTGTTATTTTGAAGCAATTTTACTGAGAACGGAATATGTTTATAGAACATTCATTGAGTTTATTGCTTAAGAGCTTTACATTTCATGATTTGGGCATTGGTCTCTCTCTCCAGGATTTCAGAGTGTGTCTTAATACGTTTAGTGTTGCTTAACTGAACACGAGAGACTGGGTAGTTTATAAAGATAAAAGGTTCTTTGACTCGTCATTTTGGTGGCTGAAAAGTCTAAGATTGGGCATTGGCATCTGGTGAAAGCCTTAGGTTGCTTCAACTCACAGTGGAATGGAGGCAGTAGGTGCAAAGAGATAGGGAGAGAGGAGGCAAGGGTTGGGGGTCGGGGGTACCAGGCTCTTTTTAACCACCAGATCTCATGGGACTTCACAGAATGAGAATTCACTCACCCTGAGGGAGGGCATTCATCTGTCCATGAGGGATCTGCCTCCATGATCCAAACACCTCCCACCAGGCCCGCTCCAACACTGCCGCACTGGGGCTCAAATTTCAACATGAGCTTCAGAGGGGATAAACATGCAGAGCATGGTATAGCATGGTGGGAATAGGATAAAGCAGGAATCCATCGTTACTTTTTACTTACAATCAATGTTCTAAGTCTTCTTGGTTAGATCCTTCTTTAAATATATATAATTCTTAAATTGAAAGGGTCAGTTCTAGAGTGACATTGCATATACTGTTGTTTACAATGCAATGCGCTTTGCAAAAACAGGTTTAGATTAAAGAAAGGCCAGTGGCCAGGCTGACTGGCGACATACAAAGGAAAGGCCATAAAAACTTGAACTTTACAAAGTTGTTCTTCACCCTTTTGCTGTGTGGTATTTGTTATTCCAAAAACTAAGGAACAGCAATATTCGTTGAAATGTTCATAAAGTCATCAAGTTTATATACCTCCTTTTAAATCTATCATTTGAAAGGTGGGAGGATCACTTGAGCCCAGGAGTTCAAGACCATACTGGGCAACATAGTGAGACCCCATCTCTAAATTTTAAAAAGTAAAAATGAAAATATCATTTGATCCTGGAAGTCTCACAGATTATAAAGGAAATATTTAAATAAGCCTCTTCAGGTTACTTGAAAAACTCTTTGGCTTAGCTTAGCTGAAATGAACTGAGTATTGTTTCATGTTGGAGAATAGTACTTTGTTTGCTAAAATATAATATTATGTATATACTACTGCTTTATGAATTAATTGTTTCATGGATGTTGGTTTATAGCCCCAGCTAGAGATTAAACACAGCTGTGAGCACGAGCTGTGTCTCATATTCCTTATATTCCCCATGGCATCAAACACAATGCTGAAAATAAGGATGCATTTGGAAAGAAGCAGGAAAACATAAGACTAGTGAGAGAGAAAGCACCTGAAAATAAAAATCTGAAATGAGACTAGGGATGTAACAGCCTAAAAGAACAATCTAGGGCTGGACTTCAAGGTCTGAGGTCCGGAGACCCTGCAACACATCCCCTTTCAAAAGAAGAAGCTGTTGCATGCGGGGATCTGTTGGACTTTCAGAAGGATTTTTGCTGGGCATGACCCTTCACATTAAGTGAGGCTTTAAAAAATTTTCGTACTGATGCATTCATATTTGAAATGCAGTCTAATGCTCTTATTGAGTATATAAAAAGGAAATAGCCCTATTTTGTGTTCTTAATCCCTTGGAGCTTTTTTTATTTTTTAACTTGATCAAATCAACTAAGTGCAGAGATGCTATGAGCTGCTTTACAAAGCACTCAAATGATTTATGACATCACTTCCCAAGTATTTGTAAAGGATTATTTCAGAAATAATCAATTATATCTTTCTCTCTCTCTCTCTCTCTTTTTTTTTTGAGACGGCGTTTCGTTCTGTTACCCAGTCTGCAGTGCAGTGGTGCGATCTTGGCTCACTGTAACCTCTGCCTCCTGGGTTCACGCCATTCTCCTGCCTCAACCTCCTGAGTAGCTGGGACTACAGGCACCCACAACCACTCCTGGTTTTAGTAGAGATGGGGTTTCATCGTGTTAGCCAGAATGGTCTCGATCTCCTGACCTCGTGATCTGCCCTCCTTGGCCTCCAAAAGTGTTAGGATTACAGGCGTGAGCCACTGTGCCCCGCCTCAATTATATCTTACATTATCACCCACAGAAATCATCATCTTTAGCTACCATTACATGTGGACCAAAAGAGTGAACATCTTAAAATTCCTCCAGAATAAATAATCTGTGCTAACTCTCATCATTTCCTCAGGCAAGGTTTCACTTTACTAGGTCTTAAAGTTTGAATCTGGCCGGACACAGTGGTGTATGCCTGTAATCTCAGCACTTTGGGAGGCCTAGGCTGGCAGATCCCTTGAGTCCAGGAGTTTGAGACCAGTTGAGGCAACATGGTGAAACCCTGTCTGTAAAAAAACGCAAAAATTAGCCAGGTGTGGTGGTGCACACCTGTAGTCCCAGCTACTTGGGAGGCTGAGCTGAGAGGATTACTTGAGCTCAGAAAGTCAAGGCTGCAGTGAGGCATGGTCACACCACTGGGCAACTGAGCAAGAACCTGTGTCAAAAAAAAAATTTGAATCTAATAGCATGTAACTTTTTGCTGCTGTTATTTAGTTAATAGTTTATTTGATAAGTATACTCCATGAGAGGCATTCCAAATGGATTTTGGGGATAAACTTCTTCATGTTTATGGACATAAGCATGAATAGAAGGAAGGAAACAATCATGAATGATACATTTTACTATAATCATGTATATGTAAACTACAACACATCAAACTATGTCTTATGTTAAGAAAGACAGTTGGAATTTAAGTGCTTCTGGTGTGTTATTTGTTAAGCTAGTGTCTCTCAGCTTTGAACCTATAGTTCCATATCCTGTTTTGTGATGCAGGCACTCTGCAAACCTTTCTCTTTGTTGATTGGTTTCTTTAGGCTCTGCCAATTGGGCACTAGAGAGAGACCGTGGGGTTGGAGGGGGAAGACAAGGTGCTCTCTTTTCTGTCTGCGTCAGAGTCACCTCAGCTATACTACATCACTTAGCAGCAGTTCCCTCCAGAAGCAGCATGATTCCAATCTGCTGACTTACTAAAACACAGAACACCAGGCTTATCATGCCCTCCCAGAGATGTGGCCTCTGTGAACAGGGAACCCCTCCCTTCCTCACAGGTCTGGGTCTCAGCTCCCGAGGACCCTCTCCCAGATTTCTGAAGCACCAGCATTATCTGAGCAATGGTCGCTCCTCAGAGGTCTGAATTCCAGTCTGTAGGGACCCATTCTTCAAGCCTGTGAGTTTCAATAATTCCAACCTTTTTCTTTAATTCCTCAGTCCTAGTGGGGATAGCTGTATCGTATGGATGTGGTAAGGCATCTCTGAGATACCTTACTGCTCCTTTATTGCCTTTTTAGTTGTTCCATATCTGGCTAGCAAGTCTTGATATTATATTCTCTCCATTAAACTCACTGGGGTGGTTTCTGTCTTCTTACTGGATCCTGACCAATACAGCTTCCTCAAACAATAAGACTGGGGGGAAAATGATAATGTTCATAAAATGCACATGGCTGGTTGCTGAAAATCTTGGGCAGATAAGAGGGAGAAATTACTTTTTTATTCACAGATCTGGGAGCTTTCCTAATAGTCCAGTGGACCAGGCTATATAGAAATAAATTTAAAAGTACATATATTTAAGCCAATTAAAAGAATATGTATTTTTTTTCCTTTGTGCTTAAAAGTTTCTTGTAGAACCTGTCATTCCTAAAAATCATGTGATGCATCTAGACATTCTATAAGATTCTTTTCTTTTTTTGCTTTTAGAGATGGAGTCTTGCTCTGTCACCCAGGCTAAAGTTCAGTGGCACAATCATAGCTCACTGTAGCCTCGAACTCCTGGGCTCAAGTGATCCTCCTGCCTCAAGTGATCCTCCTGCCTCAGCCTCCCAAAGAGCTGGGATTACAGGTGCCAGCCACCACAGCTAGGTTAAGCATTCTGTATGTCTTCTTAAAGAAATCTTTGCCAAACTCAAGATCACTAAATTCTCCTATCTATTGCATTCCTTTAGAAATTTTATAGTTTTGGCTCTTAACATTTAAGGATTCATTCTGAGTCAAATTTAGTGTATATTGTAAGATAAAGATTTGTTTTGTTTTGTTTTTATTTTTTGTTTTTGTTCGTTCATTTGTTTTTTGTAAATGACACTATAATTCTTTCAGAATCATTTGTTGGAAAGATTGTCTCTACCCCATTGAATTGCCTTGGCATCTTTGTCAAAACTCTACTGGTTACATGTGTGTGTATTTTATTTCTAGAGTCTCTATTCTGTTCTGTTGATTTATATGTCTGTCTCGATACCAATACAACACTATTTTGATTACTGTAGCTTAACAGGAAGTCTTGAAATCAGGTAGTAAGTTCTTCAATTTCTTTTTTAAAATTGCTTTGGCTACTCTAGTTTCCTTGCATTTCCATATAAATTTTAAAATTAGCTTGTCACGTTTATAAAAGTAAAGTCTGTTGGGATTTTAATTGGAATTTCCTTAGTTCTACACACCAATTTGGGGTGATAGCAATAAACGTTTTATGATTTGTAACATTAAAATACATAGGTCTATCTTGTGGTTTGAATGAATTTTACCATACATGATTTTGTGACACCATGTATTGGTCATTTGCAAAATATCAGATCACTGACTCATGCAGAACTTCCAAATTTTACAAATTATATTATATTATATATTTAAAAATCATATTCATTAATATCACTATCTATCTCATTGGAATAGTCTTTAAGTATCAGGGAGCTTTCAAGCTCACAGCGGCACATACGTGTTTCTAAAAATTCTGACTTTTGCATGGAAAGCTCTAATTTTATCATTGGCAATAAATGCTTTCAGTTGTTTTCCTTAAAGTGTCAGCCTCACTTTTGGTTCCTTTTTCAGAAAAAAATCTGCCAAAAACCCAAGTATGAATCTTAGTTTGTCTGTCAGTTGCTCTTAAAAAAAATGATGTTAAAAGACAAGGATTGTCAGAGTAGATCAAGAAACAAGACCCAATTATATGTTGCCTACAAGAAACTCCCTTTCACAATGGGGCCAATTTGAGGGTAGAGGGTGGTAGGAGGGTGAGGACTGATAAACTACCTTTTGAATACTATGCTGATTACCTGAGTGACAAAATTGTCTGTACACCAATCCCCCCAAGACATGCAATTTACCCACGTAACAAACCTGCACATGTCCCCCTTGAAACTAAAAGTTAGAAAGGAAAAAAAACCTCTTGTTAAATATAAAGGCACATATGGATTAAAAGTGAAAGGATGGAGAAAAATATACCATGCTAACAGTAATCAAAAGAGAGCAGGAGTAGCTATATTCACTTTAGACAGAGCGGGCTTCAGGCCAAGGAAAGTTAGTGGCGACAAAGAGACATAATAACCCTTAATTGTGTGTGTCCCTTACAACAGAGCATGAAAATATATGACACAGTAACTGATAGAATTTTATGGATCCACCATTATATTTGGAGACTTTAAACAACCTTTATTGGTAATTAATAGATTCAGCTAGCAGAAAATCAAATAAAAATGGTGTTCTATGAAACAAAACCAAACAATGGTTAGCACAGCTGGCAACTCAAACACAGATGCTTTGTCTTGAGACAACCATTGCATCGCTGACCCAGGAACAACACGGGTTTGAACTGAGCAGGTCCACTTATGCGCAGATTTTTTTTCCATAAATATATTGAAAATTGTTTTGGAGATTTGCAATAACTTGAAAAAACTCACAGACAAACCAAGTAGCCTAGAAATATCAAAAAAATTAAGAAAAATGCATGCCATAAATGCATAAAATATATGTAGATACTAGTTTATCATTTACATCATAAAACATACACAAATTAGTGATAAAAAGTTAAAGTTTATCAAAAGTTATAAACACAAACACTTACAGACCATATGTGTTCCCATTCCCAGTCAACAGAAATGTAAACAAAAGCAGTAAAGATGTAGTGTTAAATCATAACTGCATAAAATTAACTGTAGTATATACTGTACTACTGTAATAATTTTGTAGTCACCTCCTGTTGCTATTTCAGTGAGCACAAGTGTTGTGAGTATCCACTTAAAATGCCACATGAACAGTTTGTCTCTCTGGTAAATTTTGTATCATAGTAAAAAGTGGTCTCTCGTTCTTACAAATTTTTCATCATGTTTAGTGCAATACCATAAACCTTGAATAACATTGTGGGACTCATATGAACTGCCACCAGTAATGCTGGAAGTGCTCCCAAGAGAAGCAGAGAAAAGTCATGATATTAAAAGAAAAAGTGGGATGTTTTGGCCAGATGCGGTGGCTCATGCCTGTAATCCCAGCACTTTGGGAGGCCAATGTGGGTGGATCACCTGAGGTCAGGAGTTCAAGACCAGCCTGGCCAACATGGTGAAACCCTGTCTCTACTAAAAATACAAAAATTAGCCAGGCATGGTGGCATGCCCCTGTAGTTCCAGCTATTTGGGAGGCTGAGGCAGGGGAATCACTTGAACCCAGGAGGCAGAGGTTGCAGTGAGCCAAGATCATGCCACTGCACTCCAGTCTGAGTGACAGAGCGAGACTCGGTCTCAAAAAAAAAAAAAAAAAAAAAAGGAAAGAAAGAAAAGAAACGTGGGAGCATGTGTGCCATGGTCTGAGGTCTGCAGCTGTGACTGCCCACCATTTCAAGATAAATGAATCCAGTGTTCATTGTAAAAAAAAAAAAAAAAAAAAGGAGACGACATTCGTAACAGTATCACTGCAGTTACACCAGCAGGCATGAAAACATCGCACTTTTTGCAATTATCTTTTTCCCTGTATTAAAAATGCAGCTTTTATGTGGGTGCAGGATTTCTATAAGAAACACGTACCTAAAGACCCTAATATGATTTGAGAAAAATCAAAGTCATTATATAACAACTTAAAGCAAAGGGAAGATGAAAGATCTAAAGCTGAAGAATTTAACGCTGGTAAAGGATGGTTTGATAATTTTAGGAAGAGGTTTAGCTTAAAAAATGTCAAGATAATAGAGAAGCAGTTTTTGTCTACCAAGATGAGCAACAGATGAGTTCCCAGATGCCATTAAGAAAACCAGTGAAGAGAAAAGTTATCTGCCTGAATAGGTTTTTAGTGCCAACAAAAGTGCCCTATTATGGAAAAAATATAGCACAAAGGACATTTATTAGTAAGGAAGGGCAATCTGAGCACCAGGATTTAAGGCAGGAAGGGATAGGCTACCTGTACTGTTTGGTGCAAATTCAGATAGGTTGATGATCAGGACGGTGCTTATCCATAAAGCTGCCAACCCCAGAGGCTTACAAGAAATGCTTTGTACCTGAAGTCAGAAAGTACCTTGCCAGTAAGGAACAGCCTTTTAAAGTTCTTTTGATATTGGACAATGCCCTTGGACACTCAGAACCCCATGAGTTCAACACTGAAGGTGTCGAACTTGCCCCAAACCCAGCATCTCTAATTCAGTCTCTAGATCAGGGGTTCGTTAGGAACTTCAAGCCTCATTACACATGGTACTCTATGGAAAGGATGGCCAAATGCTATAAAAGAGAACCTCAACAGAGAGAATATCATAAAAGTCTGAAAGGATTACACCACTGAAGACACCATTGTTGTTACAGAAAAAGCCATGAAGGCCATCAAACCCGTAGTAATAAGCTCCTGATGGAGAAAACTATATACAGCTGTTGTGCATAACTTCACAGGCTTAATAAGAGAGCCAATCAAGGAAATCATGAAAAAGATTGTGGATTTGGCAGAAAAGATGGGGACTAGGGAGCATGAAGGGTTTCAAGATACAGATCTTGGAGAAATTAAGAGCTAATAAATACCATGCCAGAGGAATTAAAAGAAAATGAAGATGGAGACGAGTGATTTTGAACCAGTGCCAGACAACGAGGAATAAGATGTAGAAGAAACAGTGCCAGAAAACAAATTGACATTAGACATCTGGTAGACGAGTTCGAATTATCCTGGGCTGCTTTTGACTTCTTTTATGACATGGGCCCTTCTATGTTATATGCACTGAAACTAAAACAAATGGTGGAATAATTGGTACCATATAGAAATATTTTTTAGAGAAATGAAAAAGTAAAAAGTCAGACAGAAGGAATGATGTAGTACTGTAAAGTTCTGTAAAGTTATACCAAGTGTGCCTCTCCTCCCTCTCCTTCCACCTCCTCCACTCTTCCGCCTCTGCCACTCCTCCTCTCCCTCCTCTTCCTCAGCCTACTCAATATGAAGACAATGAGAATGAAGACCTTTGTGATGATCCACTTCCACTTAATAAACAGTAGACTCCCCAAAAACTTAAGTACTAATAGCCTACTGTTGACTAGAAGCCTTACCAATGACATAAACAGTTCATTAACACAATTTTTTTACAGTTATATGTATTACATACTGTATTCTCACAATAAGGTTAAGCTAGAGAAAAAGCAAATGTTATTAAGGTGGCTCATCCCTGTAATGCCAACACTTTGGGAGGCTGAGGCGGAGGATGGCTTGAGTGTAGGAGTTCAAGACCAGCTTGGGCAATATAGTGAGACTCTATCTCTACAAAAAACAACAAACAAAAACAAAACAAAATGGAACAACTTATATGTGGATTTTTGACTGTGTAGGGAAAACCCTGCATTGTAGTTTGATAGGCAGCAGAAGTTGCTTTATATGTGCTTCCCATTTCATCATGTAGAATAATAAAAAAGTCATGGATTTAAAGGTTGAGATTAAATAAAATCAATACTCTTTACTGCTGCAAGGACATTGTTAAGCACAACTGTTTTTTCTTAGTATTATTATTTTTAGTTTTTTGCAAGTGTGTAACGGTAAGAAATACAGAGACTACTAGTGTAGTTTGGTGCCCTGCCTTGATTTGTGTTAAGATAACTTTAGTTTTACTCACCACTGCTTTTGCATTATCATCACCAACGTCAATACAGTGGATAAGGCAAATAACATGTTAGTATTATTATAAATACACTTTTGACTTTGCAGACCCTTTGTAATAGTTTCAGGGAACTCTCCTAGAGCTCCATTAATCACACTTTAAGAACCACTGCTTTGGCCAGGCGTGGTGGCTCACGCCTGTAATCCCAGCACTTTGGGAGGCTGAGGTGGGCAGATCACTTGAGGTCACTTGAGGTCATGAATTCAAGCCATGAAAGTCATCAAGCCCATAATAATAAACTCCTGATGGGTAAAACTATGTACAATTTTTGTGCATAACTTCACAGGCTTAACAACAGAGCCAATCAAGGGAATCATGAAATTGCCCATGCCTGGGCAACATGGCAAAACCCTGTCTCTACTAAAAATACAAAAAATTAGCCTGGCATGGTGGCATGCACCTATAGTCCCAGCTACTCTGGAGGCTGAGGTACTGGAATCACTTGAACCTGGGAGGCAGAGGTTGCAGTGAGCCAAGATCACGCCACTGCACTCCAGCCTGGGTGACAGAGCAAAACCTTGTCAAATAAATAAATAAATAAATAAAAAGAACCACTACTTTAGGAGCACAAAAGGGCATTTACTACAACCTGCAAGAATTCTGGAGGCTGTGTTGAGAGAGGGAGGCCTGAGCTGAAGCTCTATGGACACTTATGTAAGAAAGGATTGGCTGTCTAGACAAAGAGAACAGCAAGAGCAAAGCACAAGGTATGAACAGGGCTCCCTTCCTTGGTTTTGGTTAAACAAAAGATGCAGGGAGGGCAAGGGCAGGAACTGAGATGCCAAGAGATCCAGAGGGCCTTGGATGCATCAAAGAAGCTGAGACTTTTTATCCTTCAGGTGATGGGGAACTTTGGAAGATTTTAGAGCATGGGAGCGACAGAATTAGAGTTGTCTGTTAGCTCCAGCACTCTTAAAAGGATATGTTGAATGGATTTTGGAGGTTTGCATTAGAAAAAAGGAACTCAGTTAGAAGCCTGTGCAAAGTAAGAGATGATTTAATAGAACAGATGGTCAACTAATTAAGCACTCAAAACCCCCATCCATTAATTCAGTCAGAGTATTCTAACTGATGCACAGTTAGACTCAGGGGACACAACTTGACATCACAGTTAATCCATGGATGCAGACTCAAATGATAAAATGAAAGAAGTCTTAAAGATCATGCTTCTATTATTTGTGTCCTTCTAGACCCTCAACATAAAATTCCCATGGCCCCTGCTCAGCTTAATCATTTCCTACAGTGATTAGAAAACCAAGAGCAAAGAACAGGGGTAGGAAAGGGTCTACAAGCTATGTTTGTTTTTCACAAGAGCATAATTGGTATAGAGATCTATAATTACTATAGAGATCTGAGATCATAGAATCAGTTAATTTTTAGGGATTAACTATTCTGTGTATGTGCATGCATGCATATGTGTCCATATATTTACAGTCATATGCCACACAATGATGTTTCCGTTAACGGCAGACCACATATGTGACAGTGGTCCCATAAGATTATAAGATCTTATTTTTGCTGTATCTTTTCTGTGTTTAGATTCCTAAATCCTTAGCCTTGTGTCACAATTGTCTACAGTATTTAGTTGAGTAATATGCTATACAGGTTTGTAGCTTAGGGGCAACAGGCTACACCATCTAGCCTAGGTGTGTAGCCAAGTAGCTGGGATTACAGGCGACTGCCATGACGCCTGGCTAATTTTTTGTATTTTTAGTAGAGATGGGGTTTCGCCATGTTGGGCAGGCTGATCTTGAACTCTGACCTCAGGTGATCCGCCCGCCTTGGCCTCCCAAAGTGCTGGGATTACAGGCATGAGCAACCATCCCTGGCCTCCATCAACTCTTGTCTGGACTTCTGTGATGACCTCTAACTAGTCTCCTTGCTGCCTACCCTTCTTCAATCCATTTTATGTACAGCATCTACAGTGATCTTTTAAAAATATAAATCAGATCATATAATATGTCTGCTTTTAATCCTCCAGTGACTGCCTATTCGACTTAGAAAAAAATCCAAAATCCTTATGCTGTTTTGCAAAGCTTTACATAACTGGACCTGCCTGCCTGCCTCTCTGACTTCTTCTGTCATTGCTTGCCTTGCTCCACAAAGTCTAGTCATGCCAACCTTGGTGTGTTCCTATCTCGGGGCCTTTGCACTAGCTATCGTTGCTGTAAGGGATACTATTTCTCCAGAGCCTCACATGAATTTTAGGTTCTATCAAATTATGAGGAACCCCTAGGGTAGCCTCTCTGTCAACCCCCACCTCTCGCTCTGCTTCCTGTTGCTCATAGTCTAGCTGGAGCAGCACCTGGAACATTGCCTGGTACGCAATAGGTTCTCAATCAATATTTGTGGGATAAATGAATGGATGGATCATGGGTACATTTTCTCTTCTTCTTGTTACTTTTAATGGTTTTCACAAAACTCTAATAGCAAATAATTTCAAGTTTAGAATTAGTTTAGCACCATCTTTTGAGTGCCAGTTAGCCTGCTGGTCCCCCTCCCCTTCCTGTTCCCCTTCCCCTTCCCTTCCCCTCCCTCCCTCCCTCCCTCCCTCCCTCCCTCCCTCCCTCCCTCCCTCCCTCCCTTCCTCCCTTCCTTCCTTCCTTCCTTCCTTCCTTCCTTCCTTCCTTCCTTCCTTCCTTTCTTCCTTCCTTCCTTCCATCTTTGCTATTGGTCAGGGTTTTATTCCTTCTAAAACCATGTAGTAGAAATTAAAATTACTTAGAAAGGACATAGATGACTTTCTTTTAACTAGTGTTATGGGTTGAAATGTGTCTATCCCCAAATTCACATGGTGAAGTCCTAACTCTCAGTACCTCAGAATGTGGCTTAATTTGAAAATAAGATTGTTGCAGATATAATTGGTTAAGATGAGGTCATAGTGGAGTAGGTTGAGCCCCTAATCCAATACAACCGGTGTTCTTATAAAAAAAAAAAAGGGACATTTGGACACAGACACATACACAGGGTGGGGGTGCCATGTGGAGATGAAGGAGACATTGGGGTGATGCACCTATAAGCCAGGGAACATCAAAGATTGCCACCAAACCACCAGAAGCTATGGGGGAGGCATGAAATAGATTCTTCTTCACAGCTTCAGAAGAAAGTAACTGCTGACACTTCGATTTTGGACTTCTGATTTCTAGAACTGTGAGACAATAAATTGTTGTTGTTTAAATCATCCACTTATCAGTATGTTGTTATAAAAGCCCTGGGAAACTAATACGACCTGTTAGAGGCATCAGTTATGGTTATAGAGCAAGAGAATTCATCTGTACATTTATGAGATAGCAATGTTTCCCTCTTTTTTGTTTTTGTTTTTGAGATAGGGCTTCACTCCTGTCACCCAGGCTGGAGTGCAGTGGTGCAATCTCGGCTCACTGCAACCTCCACCTCCCGGGCTGAATCAATTCTCCTGCCTCAGCCTCCTAAGTAGCTGGGACCACAGGCATGCACCAACACAGTTGGCTAATTTTCGTATTTTTTTTGTAGAGACTGAGTTTCACCATGTTGGGCTGGTGTCAAACTCCTGGTCTCAAGTGATCCGCCTACCTTGCCCTTCCAAAGTGCTGGGATTATAGGTGTGAGCCACCACATCTGGCCACATCAATGTCTCCCTCTTTAGAGAAAGATGGGAAGAATAAATCATAAAAATCTTGCAATCTGGGAGACACAAATATATAAACAAATTATTACAAAATATGACAAAAACCGTAATCAAGGCACAAAGTGCCATGAGAACACAGTGGCAGGAGCTGCTTTCTGTGCCCAAGGAAGTCAAGGAAAGTTTCAGAAAAGAGATGGCAGTTCATATGGGTCATAAAGGATGAGGAGTTTTCTTTTTTTTATGAGACAGAGTCTCTCTCTGCCACCCAGGCTGGAGTGCAGAGGCGCCATCATAGCTCACTGCAGCCTTGGCTTCCCAGGCTCAGTGATCCTCTCACCTTAGCCTCCTACGTAGCTGGGACTACAGGTTCCTGCAACCACACCCAGCTAATTTTTTTTTTTACTTTTTGTAGAGACAAGGTCTTGCTATGTTGCCCAGGCTACTCTCAAACTCCTGGGCTTAAGTGATCCACCCGCCTTGCCTCCCAAGGTGCTGGGATTATAGGCATGAGCCACCACACCCAGCCATGGAAAGAAAAGGCACCGCAGGCACATGGAACAGACTACAGAAAGCCACAGATGTGTAGGAAAACATGTAGAGGGAAGTAAGTATCATGTAGAAAACATCTTTTTCCCTCCAGGCACCCACAAATCAAGAGTTTAGGTTTTCTAGTATTCCTCTAACCATTTTGAAACTATTAAAGCAGTAGGATCACTTTCCCCCTAAAAGAAATCTTATCTACCCCAAGGTATAAAACAACCTCTTTGGGTGAGGAAGGCCTAGGAGTTTCTGCAGTGGTTCCTGACTTCTCTGTGTGAAGTGATGGGCCACTTTGGGAACCAGTGCTTTAAAAAAAAAAAAAAAACAATTTGAAAGCTGCTGGCCTTTACTGTTTTGAAGCAGATTTAGGTGGAAGCTGTGGGGGCTATGAACATGATGCAGTCAATTCTGCTGCAGGGAGCAGGAGTGACAGATGGGAATCCCCTCTAGCACTTGCTTGAGTCTACACTCCCCTGGGCTGCTCAACTAAGTGCCACAGGGCTGCTAATGCAGGGCTTCTCTGGGGGACTTCTCTGGTGGGCAACTTTGGCTCAAAGACTTCCCATCAACCTGGCTGAAATTTTCTTGGAACTGTGCTGCCATCGGAGACTGCCTATCCAGTACCCCTTATTACATCCTTCTCATCCTTCCCAGCTCCCCTCACTTCCTGAAGCTCCCTCTCCTTTTTCCCTCCTTGGCATTTCCCTCGATAAATCTCCTGCCTGTCTAATCCAGACTTGGCATCTGCAGAGGACCTCCTCTAAGGAAATCAAACAAGAGGTCTGTATTATCCCTACAATTGCGTATTTCCAGATTAGCTAACCTAAGAGTTCCAAAGTGCACTGATATTGTTGCGATACCAACAAAACCCAATAGGGAGGAGGAAAGGATTGAGAAAGGAACACCTAGGCATTCTGTTGTGTTCTCAAAGCTTGCAAATTGATCATGAGTGACATCCAAAATCTAAGACTGGGCAGATGGAAATACTTGAACAGATATTAAATAGCCAAAGTAGAATTAAAGAATAGTTACTGGAGGCTGTTTTTACACCCACACAACCTGGCAGATCACTGCTGTACAGTCTTTGTTGCAAAAAATACTACAGAAATATGGTTCTTTGAAAACATCTTCTGTGCCTGTATAAATGACATAGGATCCGGAGGCATTTCTGCAAATAATATGTTTTCCTGTGCCAGTGTATAAATAGCTGTAGAGTATTGAGAGTAAGAGAAAGTTGCCAAGACTATTGCTACACTGACAAGAGAAGCAGCCGACTTGGAGCTTGCTCCATTATTTGCTGCTAGGCCTAAAGTTCAATGAGACTGAATACAAATGTTGTTTTCACGTGACCAGATAAGAGGGCAGATGCTGCCATCTCTGACTACATAGAAAAGGCCAGAATAGGGCCTTTGCAATGTATCTGCCCTTTTGGTGAGGTTTCCCTTCCAGACAAGTGCTTTCCTTCTAGAGAAAAATGTTGCCTTTTAAAATGATGATCAAAATCAGGCCTCTACAGCTTTCAATGCCATAGTGTCCTGGTGATCTTCCTGGGCTGAACTGTCCTCTCTTGGCCAAAGATACCTCAATTTTTCCTTTCTACCTTCAGGCAAGACTTACAAAAGGGAGAGACGAATCTACAGAAAATAGGAAAATCTAGGATGTCCTGGCATACCCTGGAGATTTGCATACACAATCCCTGGCATGCCCACAGTGGCCCTTGCTATCAGTTTGGCCTTTGCCTGTGTCATTTACTATTGTCTGGATGTCTCCCCAAATTCTTTTTTTTGACACTTAATCCTCATTGTGGTGGTGTTAAGAGGTGGGACCATTTGGGAAGAGAGTAAGTCACGAGGACTCTGCCTGCATGAATGGGATTAGCAACCTTATAAAAGGCGCTGGAGGGAACCAGTTTAGGCCCCTTTTCTCCCCCTCTGTTCCTTCTGTCATGGAAGGACACAGTGTTGAAGATGCCTTCTTGGAAGGAGACACCAGGGCCCTCACAAGACACTGAACCTCCCTGTGGCTTGAACTCGTGCTTCCCAGCCTCCAGAACTATAAGGAACGAAATTTCTGTTCTTTATATAATAAATTACCCAGTCTCAGGTATTTTGTTATAGCAGCACACTAATGGATGGAGACACCATTCCTTCATTTGTACTTTAATTCATATAATAAACTTTTTTTTTTGTTAGTTTACTGTGTGCAGGCAAGATGCAGTGCACTGAGGATAGCAATGAATGTGACTGGCAAGCACCCTTGCTCTCTGGTAGCACATGCTCGTGGTGGGAAGGAAGGTGGTAAATATACAACATAATGGAAATCTGAGTGATGAGAGAGAGTGACTGGGAGGAGAGTGGCTATTTTTGATAGGGTGGTCAGGGATGACCTGTCTGAGAAGTTGGTCATGGGAAGACTATGGAGCTTAGGTAAAATCAAGTGCCGACACTTAGTTGGATATGAACTTGGTCTCTCCATTGGAAAGAAGGCTGATAGGGCTGGATCACAGTGAGCACAAGAGTGCAGTGGGAGATGAGGTCAGTGGGAAAGGCTGGGCCCAGTAAGGTAGGGCTTTACAGGCCCAGCATGGTTAGGAGTATGGACTTACTCTAAGTGTAGGGGGAGTTCATTGGAGTTGTTAGTTCTTTTGTTTTGTTTTTTGTTTGTTTTCAGATATAGATATTTTAAACGTGAGATGTTTCTGTCAAGGATCTGAGCACTTATATTTTTTGAATCATCAGTTGCCCTGGTTTGTTATGGGACTTGCTTCCTCTTAGAATGTGTCTTTGTGTCCTCAAAGTCTAGCACATCACCCACCTACTGTGTGTGAGTGCTCAATAAGCACTGATTAAATGAAATTGTTATTGAGTATGAGAAGGACGAGGCTTTGGTTAAAATATAATCAGTGTGAAATACGAGTATTTAATAGGTTAGCAGAAGATGGAACCCAAAGGGAAGAAAGCAGAGAAGTTCTTATGTTATGACAAATTCCTAGTGAAGACATGTGAATTGACTACTAAAGTTAATGGAGGAACTTCAGAATGCTGGGATTCAAAGTGAGACCCAGGAAACAGGCAGAGTTGTAAAAGTGTTTCAGTGACTTCAAGGTTGTGTGCCATATTTGTCTTCTCACTGGCTGTGATTTCATCTCCTTACTGGGGAGGCAAAGGAACCTGAACTCTCTCCCTGTTCCGGCTTGTTAGAAGGCAAGGTGAACACTTGTCCTTCTTTATGGCCATCCAGTAACTGAAACCTTTTCCTATGTTTGGATTTTCCCACCTTGTGTCAGTGAAATACAGAATGTACCTTCTACTATAGAAACAGAAGGCTCAGGTACTTGCTTACTCAGTCTCCTCTACGTACAGGTGTGAGTCATGGACTCCACTCATGAAATGAAGTAATGAAGTCAGGGAACCATAAGAAACTCTCCAGTGTCTCAGGATCAAAGGCAGCAGAATGATCAAGCTTGGTAGTAGCAGTGCCAGAGGGACTGGAAGAGCCCAGTGTCCAGTTAGATTGTTGCCTATGCAACTGTCTCTGAATGGGTACTTTTCCTGGCTGCCCAGCCACACACTTGACTCATCAGCCTTTTTAGTGATTCTGTGAGCCACGTGATAGTCATTCATAAATTCATTTTCTGCTTCAATCAGACAAAGTTTTTTTTCTAGTTTTTGAAATTTCTAGTTTTTTTTCTAGTTTTGAAATTTCTAGTTTTTGAAATTAAGAACTCTGAATGATCCAGGAATTAGAAGCAGAAATGGAATGGTTGCAGGCCATAGGGCCTTAGAGAAACATAGGATGTATACAGAAATATGGGACTGTTGTTATCTGGCCTGATTGAGGTTGAAGGCAAAGACAATGCAGCAGACAATGATTAAGAGTTCTTGTCATGATCTAGAGAACCAGTTAATCAAATTGTCACCTGTGTGCACCTAGACTGAATTGTCCATTGAAGGCAAAGCTTTGGGGAACTAAGAGATCAATTCTATTGAATAATATGAAGGACACAGGGAGTTCAATAACTATGGGATGAGATGGCTTCTCCTAATTGTAATGGATAGCTTCAATGAAAAGAAAAACCTACTCAAATTCCTAACTTCTCAGTTCAAAGTATGTGGTAAAATCCAGAGGCTTCCCTGGGATCATTATAAGAACATCTTATCTTTTGCTTTTGAAATGTGGAGAAAGTCAAATACAAAATGCACCGTTTGATCTCCAAAATTTCTGAATTAAAAAGAGTTGAATTCACATCCTCAGGTGGTCTGTTAGGAGAAAGTTGAAGCACTGACTGTGGGGAGAGTGGGCCTGGAGAATTTGAATGGGAAGATATAGATGATTCATGTAGGCCATGGCCAGGCATGCCTCAATGAAACCTTGAGAAGACCCGGTTACCTAATTCAAAAATAGAATGCAGCAGTGTGTAATTGTGGAACATAGGAATTTTCTTATACAGTAATGAGATGGACACTTGAATGCAAATGTATTCCTCCATACCCCCAAGAGCGTAAGACAGTATAAATGGCAGATCAAAATCCTTATTTCACGAGGGCTACTAAGACTACCAAACTTTTGGCAAATTTTAAAATTTTGTTCTTTTGCACTCCTGTTGGCTGGTTTAAAAATAAAACCAAGCTAAAATAACTTAAGTCAAATCCGAATAACCATTCTTACCAGGTTTCAAACATAAACCAGCCTTTGTGGTCTAACCCAGTTTACTCAGAATATCCTGAATCTTGAATCCCCACTGAGTATCTTTGCTTTTTCTCTCTATCCCTGTAAGTGGAGGACATAGGGAGTTTGTTTTCATCTGGCAGAGTAAACAATATACTTTCACCACAATGCCTTAGGTTTATGCCTGTTTTCTGACTTCATCTCAAATTTAGTACACGGAATGTGGAGCTGGTTCACTATACTAATCACATTGTACTGATTAACTTGGAAACAGGAAGCAACATGAAGACTAGGTGCCTCAGAAAATCTGTGTGTCAGAAGGTGGCAAATAAATCTCATGAAATTATGGGGCCTGTTACCTTAGTAAAATTCCAAGTGTGTGCATGTGTGTGTGTGTGTGTGTGTGTGTAAGAGAGACAGAGACAGAGCATGCATGTGTGTGAGAGTGCCTGGGGAATGTTGGAATAGTTCCTACAAAATGAAGGAAAAGTAGCTGTCCATTGTGCTTCTTGCCACTGAAAAAGAGAAAGACCATCTTTTATAGGTGTTTTTGAATTTTGGAAATAATATATACCACGTTTGGATCCTATGGCAGACAACTACTAATTGTCTACCAATATGGATTTCTCCTTTTTAACAGAACCCCAAATCTGTTTGGGCAGCAATATATCCAGTTAAAAATATTAGACTCCCCTGAAGCTAGGAATCAACAAGTATCAAAGTCTGGTTACCGTGACATGCTCTCCAGATTTCTGCAAAAGATGCCATCTCTTTTTGTCTCCCTCCCTTCTCCTATCTGGAGCTGGGGTAGCCATCCTGTGGCCATGAACACGAAGAAATGAGCTGAGCACAAATCGTAAGTGCAGGATGGTAGAGCAGAAAGATAGAAGGATACTGACACACTGTTGCAATCTACCTCCAGACTCCTTAGTATGAGACAAAAACCAACCTCTATTTGGTTAAACTATTATGCCTGGATTTGTTGCTCCTTATACAAAGGTATTATACGGGCTCATTTATTGGGTGACCAGCAAGGCTGTTAGCTTTGAGTGGGGCCCACAGCAAATCTCTCCAACTTGTCAAGGCATTGATACAAAGCAGTTTTGCCCTTTGCCCCTTATTATCAGAGGATCCAATGAGGCTCAAAGTGCTTGTGGCAGAAAATATATTGTATGGACCCTTTGGAAAAATCTATTAGGAAAATGATGGGGAAGGTCCTTTGGATTTTAAAGAAAGTGGCATTCCACTGGGCAAGTAATAATTATGGAGAAAAAGCTTGTAACTTGATAATGAGTTCTGTTTCTGGGCTCTATTCCATTCGTCTGTCTATCTCTAAGCCAATACTATACTGTCTTGCTTTTATACACTTATAAGTTCTTGTTATTTTGTGGAGCTACCCTTTCACTTTGTTCTTCAAGAGGATTTTAACTATTCTTGGCCTTCGTGTTTTTATATAAATTTTAGAATCAACTTGTTGAGTTTCATTAAAAAAAAAAAAGATCTGTTGGAGTTTTGACTGAGATTGCCCCAAATCTATTAAATTGGGGAGGACTGGCATGTGTATTCCAATCTATGAGAATACTTTGTCTCTCTATTTGCATAGTTAAGTTCTCTAAAAAATGTTATAGTTTTCTCCGTAATGATCTTGCATATTTTCTGGTAGATTACTCCTTGACATCTAATATTTTTAACGCTACTACAAATAAGAAATTAAAAATTGTTTATTTTCTAACTATTTGGTGGCTGGTATTTAGAAATAAGATGCATTGTACAGACAATAATCTTGTATAAAGCAAATTTGCTAAACTCTCTAACTCTTATAATTTCTCTGTGGGTTCTTTCAATTTCTCTAGCTATAATTTTCTTATGTGAAAAATAATGAAAGTCTTTTCTGACAATTCTTAAAACTTTCCCTTATAAATTAGCTGGGTGTGGGGGCGGGTGCCTGTAGTCCCAGCTACTCAAGAGGCTGAGGCAGGAGAATCACTTGAACCCAGGAGGCGGAGGTTGCTGTGAGCCGAGATCGCGCCACTGCACTCCAGCCTGGGCGACAGGGTGAGACTCCGTCTCAAAACAAAACCAAAAACAAAAACACAACCAAAAAAACTTTCCCTTATTTAACCTGCTCTTACTAGGATCTGGATTAATGCTAATTAGAGAAGTATTACCAGAAATCTTCGTTTTGTTTTTGATCTCAAAGGGAATGCTTTCAAAATTTTACCATTAAATATGAGGTTTTCTTTGTTCCCCTATATACCCCAAAGAGGTGTGTGTGTGTGTGTGTGTGTGTGTGTGCATATACATGTATATTTAAATGTAATAGATGTTGCTCGATTGCTTTCCCAAAAAGCTGAAATAATTAACATTTCTATCAATTAGCATTTTTGCCAGTGATAGGCATTATAATTCTTTAAAACATTTGCCATTCTGTTGGGAATAAAATGATAGCTTATAATTTTATTTTAATTTGCATTTTCTCAATGGCTAGCAAGTTTGATCTTCTCATATGTTGCTGGCCATTTGAATTTGCTCTCTTATAAACTCTCTTCATGTCCTTTGCCTAAGTTTTTGTTTATTTCTTACTTTTAATTTGAAATAAAATTTTGCATGGTATAAGTAACTTCATATGCCTTCTGAATTGCAAGTACTTGTTGAAGCTTATAAATCTTTAAGTTTTTTTTTTTTTTTCAAGATGGAGTTTCACTCTTGTTGCCCAGGTTGGGGTACAATGGCGTGATCTTGGCTTGCTGCAACCTCTGACTCCTGGGTTCAAGTGATTCTCTTGCCTCAGCCTCCCGAGTAGCTGTGATTACAGGTATATGCTATCACATCTGGCTAAGTTTGTAGTTTTAGTAGAGACAGGGTTTCTCCATGTTGATCAGGCTGGTCTCGAACTCCTGACCTCAGGTGATCTGGCTCGGCCTCCCGAAGTGCTGGGAGTGTGAGCCACCGCACCTGGCCCTTATGATTTTAAGCTATAAAATAGCTTTAAATTTGTGTTAAAATGTCTATTTTTTCTTTTGTGTCATCTATTTTTCCAATCTTGTCCACATGTTGTCTCCTAAATTTTCTTGTAGAATTTTAAGTTTTTAATATTCTACATTTAAGTCTTTTAGCCATTTAGGCTGAAATTTATCTTCATATATGGTAAAACAAAGAGATCTAATTTAATTTTCTTCCACTTAGATTATTTGTATTACCACCATTTATTAAATAATGCATTATTTTCTCACTGAGATAAAACGTCATCCTTATCATATATTAAATTCTTGTATGTAACTGGACTTAAATTTCAGATTGTTCTGTTAAAATTTGTGTTCAATGCCAATAAAATATTTATTAAAGCAGATTATTCTATGTTCTTATAATTATTGAAGCATGTCTTCACCCCCTTCACTAACCTTCTTTTTCATATTTTTTCATGGTTATTCTGAGATACTTATCCCCTGGTATAAACTCTTAGATCATTTATTTAATTATTCTTTCCTCCTTTCTTCCCCTTTGCCAAGAAAGAGCCCTGTTGGAATTCTAATTTGAATTTTATTAAGTTTACATATTAATTTGAGAGACTGACATTTTTATATTAACATTTTTTCCATCCAAAGTCATAGTTTGCTTTTCTATTTGTGCACATCTTAGTTTATATCAAGATTTTCATAATTTCCTATGCTCTGATTTTTAAAATTTATTCCTAAGCATTTTGAAGTTGTTACCTTTATTGTGAATGAATTTCTCTCACATCTATTTTTAAATTTATTTCCAGGACAGAGAAAGGTTACTAGTTTTTGTATACTTATCTTTTATCCAGTCACCTTACCTAGTTCTCTTGTTAAGCCCAATAATATTTTTGTAATAGATTCCCTTGGATTTTCTATTTCTACCTTTTCTTTTCCAACGTTTATGTTATTTCACTTTTTAATCTTTTTTCAATTGCTAAAATTCCCAAGACAATGTTAAATAATGCTAATCTAGTTTCTGACTTTAATAGAAATAGTTATAGTCTTTTATCATTTAGTATAGTATTCAGTTTTATTTTTTGGTGATTAGTCTTTATTATACATATTTCCTTCTATCTCTGTCTGACTTTGATTTTTTACAAAGATTAAGTGATACATTTTATCAAATGACCTTTTCCATCTATTGACATAAGCATTTGCCTTTTTCCCTTTAGTTTACTCATGTAATAATGTTAATAGACTTTTTGATACTCATTCACATGTTAATTTACATGGTAAGTCTTGATTTATTATTTTTAATTTTAAAATACACTGTTTCGTTTCTTTCAATATGTTGCTGGATTTACTTGTTAAGGTTTTATTTAGAATTCATAATGTCTGGATTCAGTCCTGTTATCCTGCTCCTTAAAAAAAGAATAATTTCTATACACATGAGATTAATCCCAAATTTTATTGTTTTGTAATGATTTTCCTGGTTTAGTATTAAAGTTATTTAGTCTTCATAATAAATTGGAGGAGTTTTCATCTTTTTGTAAGGACTGGAATATTTTAGATGCCATTGGAATAACCTGTTATTAAGAGGTTACAGCTCAGCTGTGAAACCTTCTGATGTGGGTGCTTTGTTTGTCCAGTGATAGATCTCTAATTATTTTCCAATATCTGCTATGGTAACTGGTTCTTTTCAAGCTTTCTTCTTATTACTGGGTTTTCTAATTTTATTTTTGCTAGAAAATTATTTCTCCTAGATTTAAAAATGTTTCATCATAGAGCTGCATGTAATATTTATTTATAATATGTTTAATCTCTCCTGTGTCTATGGTTTTAGAGGTGTTTATCATTCCTTTCAAAGAACTAGCTTTTGGACTTGTCTGTTTTTGTTTATTTTTATTTTTATAAATTTCTGCTTTTTCTTCTTTATCGAATCATTCTAGTTTTCTAAACTTTTTTATGTAATTTGGAAAATTTCTTAAGATCTGAATAATCCATTAATAAGTTTTTTTTTGTTGGTCAAATCCACCAAGATTAATTTTTATGGTTTACAACTAGAATCCATAGTTCTAGTTGTCAAAAAGTATCTAAGTAGGATGAAAGGACTAATACATGAAGAAAGCCAGGAAGAAAACTTCATAAGCTAAGTGAAAAATTCTACTGGTGTAAATGTATCAAGGAGGTGAAAGGCAAGAAGAAAGTATGCTTTATCCTTTGGGGCAATGTTTCTCCACTTAAAAAAATTATTATTTCCCCTTAAGGAGAAAAATTAAATCAATGAATTACTGAAGTTTAAAATTAAATGCAATTTCTCTCCAACAACAGAAATTAAATACTAAGGAATAAGATGTTTTCAGATAGGGTTGAGCTTTGGGGGATTCCCAAACTTTTATAAAAATCTACGTTTTTTTACCCTATTCTTCCTTCCCCACCAAGAACAATTTTTTCCTCTTGGAGGCAATGTTACCTCCGCTGAGAATTCGTGCTTCGAGATATAAGTATAAGACATAAGGAAACTTTGCCCCATAGTGGGTTATTTCAGATATCCAGAAAGAGAGTAATACATAAGGTTCTGGAGAAACTTAAAGATTCTTCAGCACTAGCAGATTTGAGAAATCCTCTTCAGACCCCCACAAGAATAAATAAGGTCTCTGGTGTTTGCTAATAGGTCTGGAGGCAACCAAATGTAGATCTGTGTTAGTTCAACAGAGGTCGGGGTGTTTATCTGAGACTTAATGGAAAGCCAATAGAGACTCAGATGGAATAACTTGACCATTAGAAGTAATGTGGAATATATCTTCAACAACTCTGATGCCTTTGCTAGGAAACTAAAGAAGTTAATGGATCACAGGTGGTGGTTACATTTCTTTCTTTTTTTTCTTTTTTTTATTTTTCATTGAAGGTCTTGAGTGTGCATAATATATGAAGATGTTGGAAGTAAACATTTGCCATAGAAATGGTACAGAAGAATAAGATTTAACTTTGTGTATGGAGTTTGGCTTTTGAACACCAATAATTTGGCTGTTGGTTATGGCTGATAAAGTAATGTCATATTGAAATTTGAGGTGTGAGAACCAAAAATCTACAATTATGAATATGACAAAGGAAGGCTAGTAGTAAAAGAAGTTTCTGTAACTCCAATAAAGAAACAAGAGATGTTTTGGGGAGATATTTACACCCTCCTGTGTATACCAATACACACAGTAAAGACAAAAAAAGTGAGCTTGAAATTCAACCACTACGTAAAATTCTATTTTACTAACACTACTAAATTTAACAGGTATATCTGTAAAGAGGTCATATTAGTCTGTTTTCATGCTGCTAATAAAGACATACCCAAGACTGGGTAATTTATAAAGGAAAAAGGTTTAATTGACTCACAGTTCATCATGGCTGGGGAGGCCTCAGGAAACTTACAATCATGGTGGAAGGGGGAGCAAACACATCCTTCTTCATGTGGTGGCAGGGAGGAAAAGAATGAGTGAAGGAGAAGAAAGCCCTTTATAAAACCATCAATCTCCTGAGAACTCACTATCATGAGAATAGCCCTCACGATTCAATTACCTCCTAAGACATGTGGGCATTATGGGAACTACAAGATGAGATTTGCGTGGGGACACATCCAAACCATATCACTGGTATAACTTTTCAAAGTCATAATCTAGGAGAAGAGACAGGAAGTAGCACTGTATGTCAACAGGGAATGCAACTATGCTCACTTGGGGCTTGTTTGCCTTTTGATTAACGTCTTGCTTTCCCCCAGCTCTGCTCTGTAATACAAGGGGCTGAATCCCATAGCTTGTACCTCTCAGGCTCTCACGTTTCCCAATTAGGTTTGTCCAATGGGAAGTACTGGTAGGGAGATTGGAAGATAGGAAAAAGGGAGAAGCTAAGGTATTTTTTTCTCCTCTCTTTGCCATGGCTGTGTATTTCCTGTGGTTCCAACTCCTACTGAATGCTGGCTCACTATAAGTTCAGCTTTCAGTGGGCTATCCTAGCCTCTGGACTCTGGTAACATGACCTCCTCCCTTTGTTCTTCCAGCCTATGGGTATTAATGGCTTCCATCTCTAATGTCTCACTTGCCTCACAGTTCCCTATTGTCTTCTCAGTTCTCCCACCATCTGTGTAACTGATTCCCTACAATGACTATCCTGTTTTTAGATGCTCAGACCCCGACAGATAGAGCAGCTAATTGGAAGACCCCCAAATTTAGCATGGATGCATACTGGAAAGCATTTTTGATCAATGACAGAAGACACAAAAGTGATTGTAATTATAGAAGTTTATTTCAGACTGCTTAGCCAGGGGGAGGGGACAGACAATAGCTTACCCTTTGAAATCATAAACAAGTGCATCCACAATACTTTGCTTGTATCTTAGTCTATGTTGTCATGGGTAGTATTGGTTTATACATTTGATTCCCTTAGTAGGCAAGGAGGGTAGGTACAGCGTTATATTCAACTCTCATATACCAAGTACTAGGCTCAATGCCTAGCACTTAGCAGGTGCTCATAAATGTATGTAGAACAAATGAAGGATCATGCAGGTCTTCAAGTCTTAAATTATTTTTAAGATTCAGTCTCTTTATATAAGTTCCTAGCCTGGGGTCCATAGAGAGATCTCAGGGAGCCCACAAACTAGGATGAGAAAAAATTACAACCTTTTTTTTTTTTTTTTTGAGACAGAGTTTCACTGTGTCGCCCAGGCTGGAGTGCAGTGGTGTGATCTCAGCTAACTGCAAGCTCTACCTCCTGGGTTCATGCCATTCTCCTGCCTCAGCCTCCCAAGTAGCTGGGACTACCGGTGCCTGCCACCCCGCCCAGCTAATTTTTTTTTTGTATTTTTAGTAGATACGGGGTTTCACCGTGTTAGCCAGGATGGTCTCAATCTCCTGACCTTGTGATCTGCCTCCCTCGGCCTCCCAAAGTGCTGGGATTACAGGCGTGAGCCACCATGCCCGGCTTTTTTTTTTTTTTTTTGAAATGGAGTCTCACTCTGTTACCCAGGCTGGATTGCAGTGGCTCGATCTCGCCTCACTGCAACCTCCGCCTCCTGGGTTCAAGCGGTTCTCCTGCCTCACACTCCCAAGTAGCTGGGATTACAGGCACACTCTACCACACCCAGTTAATTTTTGTGTTTTTAGTGGAGACGGGGTTTCAGCATGTTGGCTAGGCTGGTCTCAAACTCCTGACCTCAAGTGATCCACTCGCCTTGGCCTCCCAAAGCACTGGGATTACAGGTGTGAGCCACCATGCCCAGCCAGGAAAAATTACATTTTTATGTGCCCTAACTTTTTTTTTTTTTTTTTTTTTTGGTGGTGGTTGTTGTTGTTGAGACGGATTCTTGCTCTGTCACCCAGGCTGGAGTGCAGTGGCCGGATCTCAGCTCACTGCAAGCTCTGCCTCCCGGGTTTACACCATTCTCCTGCCTCAGCCTCCTGAGTAGCTGGGACTACAGGCACCCGCCACCTCGCCCGGCTAGTTTTTTGTATTTTTTTAGTAGAGGCGGGGTTTCACTGTGTTAGCCAGGATGGTCTACGATCTCCTGACCTCGTGATCCGCCTGTCTCGGCCTCCCAAAGTGCTGGGATTACAGGCTTGAGCCACCGCGCCCGGCCGCCCTAACTTAAGGAGATAGCCCTAACTTGTAAGGAGAAATCTAGCATTTTCTTCGGTTATGAATGCAGGACACTATCCCCAGTAGTTTTTGGAGTACCCATCACCAGTAGAATTCGCAGATACTTTTGTAGCACATTTTGTTGCAACTATCTCAAAATGTATTGTTTATACCCACAAACTGTCACCATATCTTGCTATTCAATGTGTTAATAACATTACTCTATCACGTGTTTGTTTTTAAATCATTCTGATAACTGTATTTCAATATGATTGGTTTCCTTTGTAATTTCTATTTTTTTTTTCATTTAAAAACATGAATCTGAGAAGAGGAGAATAAGCTTCATGAGACTACTAAAGAGGTCTATGGCTCAAAATAGGTTGGAATACCCTGCAAACTTTATAATTTGGATTCTGCAGTTAGATTCCCAATTCTGCTTCTTAACAAGTTGCATCTGCTTGGGCTAAGCACAAGTTCCTCATTTGTGAAGTGGGGTAACAATAGCAACTAACTCTGAGGAATGTTGCATGTCATTAAATGACAAGTGTGTAGTTTCATACCTGGCACAATTAGTATTACCTATGTAGGCATATAAACTATAAGTCACACGAGAAAAATAGTAGAGTGTTTGGCAAAGAATGGCTTGTCAAGCTAGGGTCTTAATTTGAAGACTGTGAAAGGAGGACTTATGCATAGGTTGAAAAAATAGGCCAAGTCTGCCCGGCCACTTAAAACAATGGGGTTTAACATCCCTGATATTTGTCACTGCATCTATAGGGAACACATTAATGAAGCAATTAATTACAAAAAGGATTTTACTTCTTTGTAACAAAATATTCTTTAGGGGCCTTTTTAGGACTTTAAAGCTTGCTGTTCTCCTGGTCTGGTCCCAACACACACTGTGGATCAGTTGGGTCTGCCAGGTGCCCCCAGTTGGGAGTGACTTGCTGGAAATAAGCTGTAAGAACAAAACTTAAAGCAACCAAGTGATAAAAGGAAAACGAACAAATCCAAAAAGCTGAGTAATGAATCAGAAAAGCCTAAGAGACTTCCAGGAGGCGATTTCAGCACCAGGCTGCGTTGTTGCAGGGCATTTATACCTTTTCCAAAGGCTGAGAGTTCTGGAGGTGTGGCAGGTGTGAGGGAGGCAGAGATATTTTATGTTACAACATGGCCAGGGAGAGGACAGAGGCAGGATGTTTCTATTTTATCCACCATTTCACTGTGGGTTAAAAACACAGCCTAGGCCGAGCGTGGTGGCTCAAGCCTGTCATCCCAGCACTTTGAGAGGCCGAGACGGGCGGATCACGAGGTCAGGAGGTCGAGACCATCCTGGCTAACACGGTGAAACTTCGTCTCTACTAAAAGAATACAAAAAACTAGCTGGGCGAGGTGGAGGGCGCCTGTAGTCCCAGCTACTCGGGAGACTGAGGCAGGAGAATGGCGTAAACCCGGGAGGCAGAGCTTGCAGTGAGCCCAGATCGCGCCACTGCACTCCAGCCTGGGCGACAGAGCGAGACTCCATCTCAAAAAAACAAAACAAAACAAAACAAAAAAACAAAAAAAACCCGCCTAGCCCCTATGATTAGGAATAACATCTATTACAGCTGACCCTTAACATAGATTTGAAATACACAGGTCCGCTTACATGTGGATTTTTTTCAAGAAAAGTTACACCAAGCGTGCCCTGCCTCTACTGCTTCCCCTTCCACCTCCTCTACCTCTTCCACCTCTGCCGCCCCTGAAACAGCAAGACCAACCCTGTTCTTCCTCTTCCTCCTCTTCCTCAGCCTCCTCAACAAGAAGACAATGAGGATAAAGACTTTTACAATGATCCACTTCCACTCAATGAACAAACACATTTTCTCCTCCTTATGATTTTCTTAATAATGTTTTCTCTAGCTTACTTTACTGTGAGAATATAGTCTATCATAAATATAACATGCAAAATATGTGTTAATCAAGTGTATATATTATCAGTAAGGCTTCCCAGTCAACAGTAGACTATTAGTAATTAAGTTTGGGGGGGAGTTAAAAATTATATAAAGATTTTCAACCGTGCAGAGGGGCTGGCACACCTCACTCCTGCATTATTTGAGGGCCAGCCTTAATATTTTCTTCTTAAATGTTTATATGCTAGATACATTACACATTCCTCACAACAGTCTAAGAGGTAGGTATTACTACCCCTACCCTCTTCTTTAACAGGTGAGAAAACCAACGCTTAGAGAATGTGGTTAACCTATCTGAAGTCATGTAGATTACAAGAGATCCTGCAAGGATTCAAAAATTGCAAAATACAGAGAAGTTGAGGGAATTGTAGAGTGAATACCTACAATTCATACTGAAAGCCTGCCTGTCTCTTAGGTCTTTTATATCCATATCACCTGACCAGAAGTTACCAGATTTACTAGCAAAGGAATTTTGCCAGGAGAAAACAGAAATCTGAAAACATCTGTGATTCTAGACTAATGAACAGAGTTCTTAGCTTCAAAGTTAATTACCCTTAATGAAAAGTCCATCTCTCCTTTTTTGGAGCTTCCTAAATTTCCTTCAGTGTTTTTCAGGTTTCCTTTGGGCCGGCAAATTCAATCAGAATAATACATAATCTTGGCTGGTATTAGGGCTCTGTCCCTTTCAAAGATGCTGTGATAGGGGATGAAGCTCTCTTGTTGCTGCCATTGGTGATCCTTGGGAGTCTCCCTTCCCTCTCCCGCAGAGCTCAGTGAGAGGCAGCCTTAGGCAAAGTTCAGATCAGTACATAGTCAACGTCTGGTGAAGCAGAGAGAGAGGGAGAGAGAGAGAGAGAAGCTGGGGACATCTCTGATCTATCCTACCCATCTCTGGGACTAAACATTTGTCAGATCCCATAAAATAATCAACCTTAAACCTGGAAGGGATCACAAAAATGATCCAGTTATACCCCATTTCACCTCTTAAGAAATAGAGGCCTAACAAGGCTTCCAACAGCCATATAACTGGCTAATGGCAGAGCTCACAATCCATTGCTCTTCTCCCTGCACCACAGTGTCATTCACAGCCATTCAGCGATGCATCATTACTTTAGAGTACACTTAATACTATCAGGCATGATTTGAGAGGCCGGAGTTAAATTGACTCCTTCTCTGCCCATGAGGGGCTTACAATCAAGTGAAAATGATAGGCCTATTTATTGAACAACTTCCAATGCCTCAAATACATTACTTACTCTACGCAACATTTCAAGTTGTGTTATTATATGTTCAGAGAGGTTAGTGTGTATAAAGGTGAATGTGCCCAAATCATTCATTGGTAGGGCTGGGATTTGAGCCCCTGTCCATTTGACTCTAAATCCTAGGCTTATTCCACTGTGTAACTCTGCCTCCGTAATATTAACAAATGTGTGGGAGAAGCATATCTATGACCCCTCTACCATGCTGGCTCAGATATCTGTGTGTTTCTAGAAGATTAAGAAGTTATTATTCTGGTACCTTTGTTACAGGGAAAAGATGGGGTGAAGTAATGCAGAACATGGAAATGACTTTCTAAAAAGGATTTGAAACAGCTGAGAGGAACATAAACAGCAGGTTAAAAGATGAAACAAATACGTAAGTAATGGGGGAAATGAGGGCAAAGCAACAACAAAGGATAAAGAGGAAGCCAGGGGTGAAGGAGGGACATAAAATGCCTACCATGGGGTCCAGGAAACCTGCTGGCAGGAGTCAAAGGACTGAGCTGCATTTTGATGAAATCGTTCTCGAAAATGCTAATCTATCTTCATACACAGTCTGTCCATTAATACTAGAAAACAGAAGGAATAGAGAGACAGAATACAAAGCTGTTAGAGTTTCAGCCTCTCTATTCAATGGATTTTAGAGGACTCAACTTGATTCAAACTCCATGTTACACAGACTTTATTAGATACTGTCTTAAACCACAAAATAAACTTTACACTAGTATAGCAGAATATAACTTTGTTTGAAAGCAATATCTTTTGCTGGCAAGTCCCAGTTTTCAAAAGGTACATGTGTAAGGCATATTTAAGTATATGTTGAATACAGCAACATTTAGCTGGGGTTTGGAGGCAGAAGACTGAGGCTTAAATGCATTTGAGCCCTGTGGTCTAGTCAAGTTATTCTCTGTCTCCAGCTCAGTTTCCTAATTCACAAAATGCGGACAAGGTCTGCTTTATCAAATGTTTGTGAGGGTTAACTGAAGTAATAGAGGTGAAGTGCCCGGCAATTTCATGTCATGGATGCTGCTGATGAGGTAAAAACTTCTGATTTTCCTCCTTTGCTATGAGCTTACTCTCAGTCCAGTTTTGTTTTGGTGTGGTCTCCTTACCAGAGAGGTTAGTGGTAATCATTGTTAGTGATAACAGACCAGCATCTGGAGATGATAAAGAAGACAGCGGATCATGCTAATATCGTTTCCCTTTTCCAAATAAACACTCTGTCACAGGGTGGGTCCCCCAGAGTTTAGTGTGCAGGGTGTTGATTGAGGACTGCCCTCAGGATCAACATCTGTGGAAGGTGTGGGCAGAAGAAGCTGAGCTGTCATGCAGGCCTCACAAAAGCCCCAGCCTATGGGGTGCACTGGAGTGGAACTGGCCCTTCAGAAGTGTCCCAAGGTGGGCTGAGATGGCCCGGCCTTTTTACTCCATCAATCAGTCATAGCATGTAGGGGGTGACCTTGGTCAAGGGGGTTCTCTACAGCCGAGAAATCCCTGACAGGGCATGTCCTTCATGAAGTGGGGGGTTGAGGGGGGTGAGCATCTGGACAGCGCCCCACTGCCTATGCTGCACATACTCATAGGTTCTCTTTCTTTGGTGGCCCTCCTGCCTTTCCAGACACAGGGAATGTCAACAGTCCTTCTAATTCTTTTATTAGAAGTTCCTAGGGTAGATTGAGAGAGATCTGAATCAAAGGTACACAGTGGTTTCCAAGGGAGAGGGACCGCTTTATGTTCTCAGTTGAAGAGCAACTCTGACTTCTTCTGAATGAATTCATCAGGGGCGAAGGGCAGAATGCAGACAGGCGTCATACAGCCCCGTTAAAAGAATCTGAACAAAGGCTGAGGGAGGCTGATTGGGGACATGTACAAAAAGCACAGCCTCTGAGAGATCTGAAGTCCATCAAGTTCTACAGGCATGACCATATCCCAGCCATATCCTTAAGATAATGAGGGCAAATAAGAGTGTAGCAGGTGCATGGTAGCTTAGGAGTTCAGAGTCCAGCTTTGAAAGAAATTAAGTCCCTAAATGGCATAATGCAAATGGCAGCACCTTCTTGTTGAAAGCTTTTTTAAAAAGGTGGAGGAGGGGGTGCTATGTTCTCTAAACGTTCTCTTAGGAAGGAAACTCAGAAAAGTTTAGTTTCCATAGATATTACTAATGAAATGTACCTATTTTCTTTGTTTTAAATCAAGTGAGGAGGCCAAGAATTGTCCAAATAACTATAGTCTTCCATGAAACTCATCTCCTTATATCAACAGAAAGAAGGAAATATAAATTTTCTGTAGGGCATTACACCCAATAAGAGAGAGAGTGTTGTATTCTTGCAGAGAGACTACTAAATAATACTTTAGTGATTATAAGAGGATGGATGTCTTCCTTCTAGTAAAACAGACAGGGCTATCAAATCTGCTTTGCCAAGCATTTATTTGAATCTCCATTTCAAGGCTGAGGGATCAATAATACACCAGAGGAAAGAAAAAGAATTAAACTACATTAAAATCACCTTATGAAATAAAATACCATGAAATAACTTATGCACACACGGCTAGAGTCTTTTCTAGAACTTGTTAATTTTGGCTTCTGACAATCACCTCTGGCCAACAAATCTACCTATTACACTAGCTTGGCATCTGTACCTTTGTAGCTATTTGGAGAGGGCTGAAGAGAAAAACAGTGAAGTCCTGCTAACCAAATAAAATGGCACCTGTCGAAACATCAATTTGTGTGAAATGGCAAAAGAACATCTAATAGATAGGGTCGGCCAATGAACATCTAAATAATAGTGCTTTTATCAGCAACGTCTGTGCTTGAGTTTACATTCAAAGTACACGATACAGGAACTCAGAAGTCATGCAGGTTGAGTTAGAGCTACCACTGACATTTCATATTTGTGCTCCACCTCATGACAGGCTAATAGTGCATTTAAAGCATTGTTTATCCTGAACAGACAGAAAAAAGTGACGGAGACCCTGCTTTATAGACTACTTGTAATTACGGGTGTGCATTAAAAGCAAAGAAAAAAAGTCATTGATCCCATTTACAAGCACAACAGTTCAAAGCCTTTGAGAGTGAAAAGTGTGTGTCAGTGTGGGAGGGGATTTTCTTACAAAAAGTTATCAAAGGCATTATTGTTGTGTTTCTATTCCCAAACTCATATGGGCTCCTCTGAAGAAAAAATACCTGGCCAGGTGCCGTGGCTCTTGCCTGTAATCTCAGCCCTTGGGAGGTGAAGTGGGTGGATCACTTGAGGTCAGGAGTTTGAAACCAGCCTGGCCAACATGGTGAAAGCCCGTCTCTACTAAAAATACAAAAATTAGCTGGGCATGGTGGCAACATGCTTGTAATCCCAGCTACTTGGGAGGCTGAGGCGGGAGGATCACTTGAACCCAGGAGGGGGAGGTTGCAGTGAGCTGAGATTGTGCCACTGCACTTTAGCATGGGTGACAGGGCAAGACTTCATCTCAAAAACAAAAATAAAAACAAAATCAAAGCATGATGTGGACAGACCCTTAGGAAAGTTAGTGACATCTGTGCAGGCTTGTGACTTCACTCAGTCAGAGAGAAAGACACTAAAGTACAGGAGAATATTAGACCAGTGCTGGAACAGTGTCTACCTCATGATAAACTGGATCACCTGGAAAGAAGATGTAGGGAATTAACACATCTTCCCTCTCAAGAGAAGGATGAGGGGTCATAGGAAGTGAAGCAAATCCTGGAAAATCTCACTAATTGCGATTTCCAGATTTGTAGAGATGAGTGTTAGAGGCTTGGGTGGGTTTTAGAAAACATCACATGGCCATTTACTTTTTCCTCCCACTCTCTCAACATAAAGCCCTTTGTAAATGCAATCTGTGGAATGGTTTCATCTCAGTTCTACCTCATTCTTTATGAGGTATTTCTCTTTGAGAAACTATATTCAGACAATCACTTTGTGACATTCAAGAGATTTTCCTGATAATGTCTTTGTATTGCTTTCCTTCATTTTCATTCTGTTGTATCCACCTCGGTTTCCTTAAACTATTCTAAAGAAATTTCCTACTGTCAGGTTAGGGATTTAATAATGTGGTAAAATAATTGTAGAACCATTTGAATTACTGTTGAAAGAAAGAAGGTAGACAAGTCTGACACACACACACACACACACAGACACACACACACACACACACACACACACACACACACACACACACTCACTGGTTCCCTGCCATATCCAAGCAGCAGTTTTCATCTGTTGAGCCCAAGTATGCCAGGATTGTCAACACCCCAAATCCTTTCAACTGTGAGAATGCAGCAAAAAACTCCCTCACACATTTCCAAGGGAGGCTCCCAAACCCTTGTAGTATTGTGTGTCTTTCAGCTTCACTGCTGCGTGCACTCAAAACATGACAGCCTCTTTCTCCACAGAATACACACACGGGCAGTGAAAGATCTAAGAAGAACTTACAAGCAGGGGGAGGTTGAGGCTACATTCAGAAACGAATTGCTTTTCAGAGAACCATTTTCAAGAAAGAATCACCACCATTTGCTGCTAAATAAACCCAAAGAACTTGAGAGGGACTGAAACAGGCTGGCTGGCTGTTTGAAGCTGGTATTTCTTTAGAGCTGGGCCTTTCTTTCTAGAACTGTGATTTCATGCTTCAGTTTTTGGTGAAAGGCAAAGGTGTAGGAGAGGTGCACAGTAAAACTGAGCCTGCCAGAAGCATAGCACTGAGTTGATGCTTCCAAGGGGATGACACACTCCTGGTTTCAGACCTCTGGATCCACGGGATAGTTTCTTTTTTCTCTGAAACAAGCCTACCATAAAGACTTTTCTATCTACATCTCCCTCTACAGTTGTAGACAGACATGTGGATCTTACAGCAGGAAGTTCTCTTAAATATCAACTATTCCAGTGTTTAGTCATGGAAGCGGTTCTTAAATTGGTGGAGCATCACTAGAAACGCAGATAAAACTGTTCTGGTTGACACGGGGAAGGGCTGGCCACCCCACATCCCCACAGAGCCTTCACAATAGCTCTATGGAACCTTAGGTAGACTTATTTTGAAAACTCCTTCGAGTGTCGAACTGCTGCGTTTCGGGCCATAGCGCTGGCTCACAGAGGCGTCTTTGGTTTGGTTCTCACAATGTTTTAAATGTTGTTGTATTAGTTTCCATACTCAGAATCAGTAGATTTTTGCATAAAGACAAGGATGCCAAGCTCCTGGCAGAAAATCAGAAGATAAAGAGTAAACGCGCCTGCATTGCCTCTTGGCCACAGTGTTTTGGGTCGAGTTGCTATTTTGGGTCGAGTTTTGGGTCGAGTAGCGAGCAGCTACTGCTTCCACCAGGTCTGGATACTATGAGGTCACATGCCCACCCATTTTGGATTTGCAGCCTCCTCTGAGCTCTGATCTAGACTCTCTCCTTTTACAGATGAGGCAACAATAATGACCTGGCTGGGTAGTGGCGAAGGCAGGACAAGAATCGGTGTCCTAAGTTTAGGTTTGGAGTTGCCTTTTCTACCACGCATCAGCATTTCTTAAACTGGGGGCATGTAGATGTGGTCTTCATGATCAACAGGAATATTTTTTCCTTAAAAATATGTCTGTACTTGACTCACATTTGAGAAATCCCACACTGCACCCAGCTACCAGTGGAACGCCCAGACTTTCACAACTATATATTCAGTTGTTTCTGCTTTGTTATGTGTCTTGGAATAGCGGGACTCCTTGTGGCACAGCTTATTATTATCCAAATTTGTATATGCTGCTAACCAGCTATTTCCCCTGAAACTTAACAGTTAGACAAAGAAAAGGCATTTGTTGTTGTTGTTGTTGATTGTTTGTTTGTTTTTGGAGGCAGAGTTTCGCTCTGTAGCCCAAGCTGGAGTGCAGTGGTGCAGTCTGGGCTCACTGCAACCTCCGCCTCCTAGATTCAAGTGATTCTCCCTCCTCAGCCTCCCAAGTGGCTAGGACTACAGGCATGCCACTCAGCTCATTTTTTTTGTAGAGATGGGGTTTCACCGTGTTGGCCAGGCTGGTCTCGAAGTCCTGACCTTAAGTGATCTGCCCACCTCAGCTTCCCTAAGTGCTAGGATTACAGGTGTGAGCCACTGTGCCCAGCCAGAAAAGACATTTTAAAGCAGCAAATAGTTCTGATTCCTCCAAGGTAACCTCACAAAGGGACCCACAGTTAAAGATACAGAAAGGAAGTGTCACAGGAGACAGCTCATGCCAACAGCATGAGAGGCCAGGGCAGGAGCAGCTGCAGCCTCAGCTTCTAACAGTGATTTGAGTCTGCTCTATTGGGAAGTAGCACAGGATAGTTGGTAAGTGAGTAGGCTCAGCTGCCAGATGGCTTGGGTTCAAATCCCAGGTCCACCATTTCCTGCTGGCATTATGTTTAAGCAAGATATTTAGGTTCTCTGTGCTTCAGCATAGTCATCTGTCATGGGAATAATATTTACCTTGTGAGAATTCAATGAGATAAGCCACATAGAGCTCAGTGCTTAGCACATAATGAATAATGCTATTATTAGCACAGCAGGTTTACAGTTTATAAACCACACTGACATCATTTCCTCCCATTTTTTCCATGTAACAAATCTATGAGATAAGTAGGATGGATCGGATCCTGTTTTAACAGACAAAGAATCTAAAGAGGTTGAGTCATCCAAGATCGGGTAACAAATACTCAAATCCAGGCTTTGTGCCTCAAGATCCTAGGTTGCTTCTACTATCCACAATGCCTGTGAGACCCTCTAAGGAGTAAGAATGATTTTCCAAGACTATTCTGAGGCTCAGCTATCAACATGTGTTCAGATGTAGTGGGAGCAAATCACTTCAGAGTTAGGGCTTTGAAGGCAAGCAGCAGAGGTGGGCGGAAAACCAGAGAGGGTTTATATAGATAAATGAAAAACTGCAGCACACCAAGGAAATTTCTCATTTGAAATTTTGAAAACCCTGGAAGGGGATGGTGCTCAAATTACCTGCAGTTTTCAGGCAGCAGCAGGAGATTCCATGTGGTGCTAACGGGGCCTTCAAGGGCACTCTGGTCAATGTGAGGGGTTAGTCTGCTGTTCTCATCGGGAGTGGATGGAGTGCAGTATGGGGACCGGGCAGGAGACTAGGATGGGAGACAGGCAAGAGAAAGGCCCCAGCCAGGGAGCATGAGTGATTCTGCACATTGCTGGTGAGAGAGTCTACAGGAGGCAGCAGTCCCATTTCCCATGCAAAGGAAACCTGTCAGATTATAGGATTTTCACTGGGTGCTTTTTATGGTGTTTCCTAGATTATTGCTTTGGATTCCAGAAATTTTGTATTAGAACTTGGCACTGCAGCAAGCCTGTTGGAAATCTTAAGTAGTCTGTTTAGACTGCTGCTTGGTCCTAGAGGCAGTAATAGGAAATTGGCTCTAGCCTGGACAGGTACATTTTCAGCTTTATAAGAATCCAAATGGGCCCACGATTTTATTTCCTTTAAGGCCAATGTGGAAGAAATGCGGGTCTGTTTACCATCCTATGGTACCGTGGGCACTTTCTTCTCCTCTTGCACTCCTAGACCCCCATCTCCCCTGCCCCCCTGCCTCCTCCTCCCCCTCCCCCTCCCCTCTAGGTCTTGCTGAAGTGGGCCAGGCTGAGGCGAAAGCTGTGCTAAATATCTTCTGAAATAATTTAATGGGTTTCATTTCCTGCAGCCTCTTTCTATCCTCTGAGGGAGACATTTTCCATCTAGCAGGCCATAGTAGGAATGTTGAAAAGAAGAATATAGTGTGGAGTGGGAAAAATAATTTTCGTGTCTTGGTACCTGAGAAGATGTCCTGCGAGCTCCCTTCCCAAGATGCAGGGGCCCTGGGTGCAGCTCATCAACATATTGCATTCTTTCCCCATAGGGTTGCCAGAGAAAGTACAGAAAGTCCAGTTAAATGTGAATTTCAGGGAAGAGAAAACCAATTTTATAATATAAGCATGTCCCAAATACTGCGTGGAATATATTGTTAATAACACTAAAAAAATGATTGTTGCATGTCTGAAATTCAAATTCGACCATGTGTCCTGTGTTATTTTCTGCTAAATTGGGCCACCCTATTTCCCTAGGAGAGTATCTACGTAAGCCTAGTGAATGGAAAAGAAAAGGCAGGTAATTTGAAGGTCTTCTGAAAACTGAAGAACATAATAAAAAGATCAAAGATAATATTTTCAAAAAAAAGAAAAAACAGTGCATAATACTAACCATTTCAAACAATAAATTAATTTTCATTTTGCATATTCTGTTCACATTTTTGTCCCTGAATATTTCTATTTTTTACAAATGTAATGCTGCATAATTTGTATTTTGCTTCATTTTTTTAAACATTGTTTCAAGTACTTCTTATAATTTTATGCTATTTTATAATTATTTTTAAGGGCAATATAAAGTTCCATAGAATTGAATATAGATACCTATATTTAAAAAAAAATGTTAAAGGATTTCCATACTGTTAGGCATTAAATAGTTCTCAACGTTTGAGTTTGGGGGATTATTAAAATTAATAAAGTATCTGTATTTCTCTTAAAAAATAATGCTATGCCTTTCCTGTCTTTAAGAAAAAGTGAGTATTAAAAAATTTGGGGGGACACAAAAGCAGTGTTTGATTTGACAGAGAGTCTCTCCTTAATCAAACTTTAATCAGGCTTCTCTGCTTGCGCTTCCCAGCCAGTCTCCGACTTTTGCATTTCTGTGTCCATCTTTGTATTGTTCAATTTTAATTAGAATCCTGTCAAATCAGTTTAGCCAGAGTCCTCCATCCTTGATATCTGACCAATTTCATCACTTCCCACATCCCCCAGGTAATGTGTGATCACCCTGGTCTGCCTTCGGCAAGAATCCTATTAGGTCAATTTAGCAAAGACTTACTCTACCCTCTCAGTAATTTTCTAACCATCTACCTCCCACACTGCTCCTTGGCTATAAAACTCTCCTTTTCCTTGTTATATTTGGAGTTAAGCCTAGTCTCATCCACCAAAAAGCCCTATTATCACAGTCCTCCTTAATAAAGTCTCCCTTATTGCTTTAACAAGTGGTGTGAATAATTTTATCTTTAATGGTTATGGTGCCGCAACTTGGATAGGACCAGATTCATTATCGGACCCCTCCAGACCAAAGGTGGGATGTTAAGTACCCACCTTTGAAGCCTGTATCTTCACTCCTGACTGATTGATCAGGGATCCACTGGTGAGTCAGAGTCCTGAACCACTGCTCAGGACAAATGAAGCACAGTAAGGGCAAATGTTGATTCGTATGAGTCTGAGTATACTCTAACAGATGCGTTAGAAGCCCAGATGAACAGAAGTTGGGGCCAAGTGCAGTGGCTCATGCCTGTAATCCCAGCACTTTGCGAGGCCGAGGCGGGTGGATCACTTGAGGCCAGGAGTTCGAGACCAGCCTGGCCAACATTGTGAAACCCCCATCTCTACTAAAAATATAAAAATTAGCCAGGTGGGGTGGCGCATGCCTGTAATCCCGGCTACCTGGGAGGCTGAAGCAGGAGAATGGCTTGAACCTGGGAGGCAGAGGTTGCAGTGAGCTGAGATCATGTCACTGCACTCCAGCCTGGCTGAAAGAGCGAGACTCTGTCTCAAAAACAGCAACAACAAAAACCCAGAGGTTGGGTAAGAGGCCTAGGCAAGTGGAAGCTGGGTTAGGGACCCAGGCTTCTTTGTTTGAAAGGTGCCTGCTGGGCTGGATATTTTTCTTCCTGACTCTGTCTTTAGTGAGGATTACTCCCCGATTCCCCAGGCTGGAAGTCTCTTTTCCCATTCTTTCTCTCAAGTGCGGTCTGACTTCCAAACAGTGCACTGGAAAATGTTTCCTGGCTCTGTGTGAGGCCTGCTTTGTTTGATCCTGTTTCTTCCATAGGAACTTCTCAGTCGGCTGAAGCCACCTTCCCTAACCCCTGCTGACTATATGCTTTGCCAACTTTGTCCACCTCCTTCTTGTTGGCACAGTTTTACTAAAGATAACGTGGAACTTCGTTGGCTTCTTTGGGAAACTTAAGATCACCCCCAACTGGCTCCTCTAAGACCACTGTTTTCCCATTGCCTTTGCTCCTTCCCTCCCTTTACTGCCTTTGATCTTCCTTCTGTCCTCTTGTAGGGGAGCACTTCGATACACCCCTTCAAGTCCCTGCTGCTTCTGTCCTCCCTGCCAGGCCTTTCCTTTCCCACTGTAGCCTTTCAACTACCTTCAACCACTTGAGCTTTAGGCCCCCTACCTCCAGTGAGGGCTCTTAAAGGATGCAGGGATTCCCAGACAGCAACCACCTATGGCCGAAAAGAAAAAAAGAAAAAGAAAAGGCTAATTGGAAATAGACTAGACATTTTATCTGCTCAGCCAGGCTTTCGAGACGTCCAGACAGTTGACTTGATGTCCCCTCACTCTCTTACCTAAAATGTAGTCCATAGCTTCCATAAGGTCACACACCAGGGCAAATGACAATCTAAAGTCTCCTACACAAATATGGGTAAAAAACATTAGCCCTCATATTGAAGGTGAATATTTGCATGTACATCTATGTATGTATGTTTTGTATACGTGATATTTTCTTACTTCTGGATGGTATTACGAAATTAATTTATAAAATTCCTTAAAGGAGTTTTATTCAAATTGATTAGAAATAAATGGGTGCTTATGTAAATTAAACATTCCTAAAACTCCCAGAAATATAGGAACTAACTCAAAGGTGTTTCAGGTTCACATGACATGGGTAAATCTTTGGTAAGTAAGATTAGTTTAAGACTATTATTGGCTTAATAAAAATAGTTGTGTGTTTTTAGTTGTCAGCATTAAACATATTATGAGCATACTTTTTATTCTACTTGGGATTACTAGCCAAATAAAGTTAAAAATAGTTAATAGGGAAATAACTTGAGATGATATATTAGTTTAATGTTATAATATGTCTGTCTGAAAATAGTTTCCAAACTCTTTTTGGTAACTTGAAACCTTAGACTTATGCTAAATTAAGTAATACATATTTATTAAATATTAATCATTTCTAAGTAAGATAAATTACTCAAGTATTAATTACTAAGCACAAGTTAAGTTTATATATTTTTGGCTTCTTATTTTTATATGGTATAAAGAAACTGAAAATATTTGGATCTGCTAATAAAAATAAAAAGTTGTGCTATAAGAAGTGTGAGATGCAGGCGGGCGTGGTGACTCACGCCTGTATTCCTAGTACTTTGGGAGGCTGATGTGGGCAGATTGCTTGAGCCCAGGAGTTTGAGACCAGCCTGGGCAACAAGGCAAAACCCCATATCTACAAAAAATGCAAAAATTAGCCAAATATGGTGGCACACACTTGTAGTCCCAGTCACTAGGGAGGCTGAGGTTGGAGGATTGCTTGAGCCTGGGATGTTGAGCCTACATTGAGCCCTGATCCTGCCACTTCACTCCAGCCTAGGCAATAGAGAGTAAGGCTCTGTCTCAAAAAAAAAAACAAAAGACATGTGAGACGGTATGTTCATAAAATTTGTTAGCCTGCTACAGAATGCTTGTTTATGGCAGATAACTCATAATTGTCTACCCCTTACTAACCCTTAGTTTTCTCTGTAATAGGTTCTAAATGATTAAAATTACAATCAATATATGTCAATAAAACTGTTGAAAATAGTAATGGAACAACTCTGTATGAAAAGTGTGCAAGGAAATAGGATGTGTTTTTGATTTGTATTTTCATGGCAATATAATTATTTGCCCCACTTCAATAAGAATCTAGTCTTCTTATAACATGACACTATTGTGAACATTGCTTATATATTACCAAGGCTTTGACTGACATAGTATATTTAAGAATGATGTGCATAGGGCTAGATGTGATGGCTCACACCTGTAATACCAGCACTTTGGGATGCTGAGGTGGGAGGATCACATGAGCTCAGGAGTTCAAGACCAGCGTGGGCAACATAGTGAGATGCCACATCTAAAAAGAAAATAATAATAATAATAATAAAATAATTATGTGCATAGAATCTGATTTAAGAAACTATGGTTGACTTTATGGAACCGATGTTTATAAAGCTGTCTTAGAAAAATCTGGCCTGGTACCCAATGTATAGTGTTCTAGCCTTATGGGTGTCATTCCCTGGCAGACCTAACAACCTAAAGATATTTGGTGACCCCAGGAAGAGAGAAATTTACCCAATCTATTGATTTTGCAGGTGAAATTTGGTGGTGAGTCCTCCAGAGGCTTTTAATATGAGATTTGATATGAGATTCTGTTCAAGACATATGTCTGTTCAAGACATACCTGAGACTGGGTAATTTAAAAATGAAAGTGGTTCAATGGACTCACAGTTCCACATGGTCGGGGAGGCCTTACAGTGATGGCAGAAAGCAAAGGAGGAGCAAAGGCACATCTTACATAGCAGCAGGCAAGCGAGTGTGTGCAGGGAAACTGCCCTCTATAAAACCATCAGATCTCGTGAGACTTATTCACTATCATGAGAACAGCACAGGAAAAACCTGCTCCCATGATTCAATTACCTCCCACTGGGTCTCTCCCGTGACACGTGGGGATTATTACAGTTCAAGGTGGGATTTGGGTGGGGACACAGCCAAACCATATCAGATTCTATGAGAAGTTCCAGCAAAGCAAACTCAAAAAGTTCTATGTGGTCGATTACCGTTCTTGCTGCACTTATGTAAATAATCAGGCTAAATCTAATGAGACTAGACTTATTTGGTAAACAAGAATCAAGGAGTAGAGTAATTATAGAGAAAAATTGTATGTTTCAATGGAAAACAATAGTGTGCCCTGATTGGTTCTTTCTTGTACATTTTGTCAGTCCCTAACAAATTCTCAATTCTTTTCATTTCCTCTGATCTGACTATAACTCTTCAAACTAATATTTCTAGTTTTTTTCCTACCCTCCTGGCTTGACATCATGGAGAACTAAAACTGACCTTTTCCCAAAGTCCTGAAAGCTGAAGCTAGACAACTCTATATATAAGTTTCAAAGAAATCACAATGGATCATGTCTGGACAACCTTTGCTGGCTGCTGTGAGGGCCATTCGGAAAGTTCAACTAAATGCCAAATGCCATTACCAAAGACACTGAAACTGCAAACCAGGAAAACTGTCAGATTGCTACTGTCATCCTCATTCCACCACCTAAAGATGCTCCGAGCCCTTTATCTAAAAATTTTCTTAAATGTTTGCCCTTCAGACTCAGAAACTGCACTTGTTAATTTTGGTTGGTTTTTCTTTTATTTCTGTAGAAATTGCACTTATTTCATGTCTACATGTTTATATCAACGTCAGTAAATACCCTCTACTACCGAGTCTGAACAGATGGTTCCACTGGTTGGTAAAGAACAAAAGGTGACTATAGGAGAAATGGACCTACATTGTAGATATGTTACATTCTTGTTATGTCTCTTCTCTCCTTTGAACGAGAGGATGGATTGACAAAGAATCTCCCCTTGAACAAAGTTAGGCTTCTCTGAATCCTCTTCCCAACTAGTCCTCAACTTTTGGACTTCGTGTCTATCTTTGCATCACTGAATTTTAGCAAGAATTCTGTCAAGTCAGTTTAGTCAGAGTCCTCCACCTTTGATATCTGACTAATTTCTTCATTCTCCGTATCCCCCAGGAATTGCTGATTACCCTGGTCTGCCTTCAGCAAGAATCCTATTAGGTGAGTTTGTCAAAGAATTATCCTACCCTCTTAGTAATTTTCTATCCACCTACCTCCCACCCAACTCCTTGGCTATAAATCTCTCCTTTTCCTTGTATGTGGAATTGAGTCCAATCCCTTTCCCCCACTGCAAAACTCCATCGTAGTATTCCCCCTTACCATTCACGTAAGTAGTCTGCCTTGCCATTATGCAAGTGTCACAAATAACTTTTTTCTTTAACAGAATGTAGAAAAATCAGCAATACAGACAAATACAAAGGATATACTCCTCCCCATCCAACTCTGTGGACTCCTTGGTCTGTATCTTTTCCATTTCTTTTCTATATACGCTTCCAACAATAGGGTCATACCACAGTTACCACACTGTAACATGATTTTTCATGGCACCATGTATCATGATTTTTTTTCATTTCAGTAGACAGATTTCTGCAACATCATTTCAAGTAGCTGCATAGTATGGAGGCTTCATGTTTTATCTGGACAATGATCTATTGTTGAACGTTTTCATCTATCATCCCAACTTTTCTTTATTGAAAATAGTACTGACATGAATATCCTCTTGTAGCTAAATCTTCATACACATCTTTAATTATTTTCCCAAAACAAATTTCCAGAAGTGAAATTGCTGTATCAAAGGTCATGAATATTTTAAGGTTTTGATAAGCAGGACCAAACTGCCTTACAGAAAGTTTGCTTCAATTTACATTCCCATTCACAGTTAAAAATGACCAATTTCTCAAGGATCTCACAAATATTGCTTATTATACAAACATATTTTTCCCATTTTGGTGATAGAAAATGGTATCTAGTTGTTATTTTAAGTTCACTTCTTTGATTACTAAAAAAATTGAATATTTTAATGCTTATTTGCTGTTTGTTTTCCTTTTAATTCTTTGTTCTTTGTTACTCCTTTTTCCCCAGTGGAATGTTCTTTTTTTCTCATTGATTCATAAGAGAATATTATACTAAGAATATTTATATTTTTATATACTAAAAATATTTATATTCTTACATATGAATATTAACATATTCTTCATATATTAAGAATATTACCCTTTGGGTTTTTTATATTATAAAATTTCTTTCCTAGATTATCATGTGATATTTATTGTGAATTTTTTGAGGTACAGAAGTTTTAAAATGAATTAGTGATTGCTATATACTAATTACTTTGGTAGAGAATCATATGTTCTATAAAACATATAATTGAGAAAAAGGGAACAATCTTTGCTTAATTTCACCCCCTAGTTCTGGTATGGTTTGGCTGTGTCCCTGCCCAAATTTCACCTCGAATTGTAATCCCTGTAATCAGCACGTGTCAAGAGAAGGAGGTGATTGGATCATAGGGATCATGGGGTGGTTACCTCCATGCTGTTCTCTGACAGTGAGAGAGTTCTCAAGAGATCTGATGGTTTTATAAGTGGCACTTCCCCCTTTGCTTCCTTCACAGTTTATCTTGTCTACTGCCATGTAAGACATGCCTGCTTCCCCTTCCACCATGATTCTAAGTTTCTTGGCCTCCCCAGCCATGCGGAACTGTGAGTCACTTAAACCTCTTTTCTTTATATTACCCAGTCTTAGGTATTTCTTTATAGCAGTGTGAAAATGACCAATACAAGTTCCGAAGAGCGACTTAAATTTAGAATCACCTGAGATGCATTAAAGCATCAGGTGTCCTGCTGTCTGGGGTCTACACTGAAGAGATTCTAATTGGTTTGAGGTGGGGCCTGACATTGTTGTGGTTATAAAGCTCTGCAGGTGATTCTAATTGCAGCTAGTGGACCAAGGGTAACTCTAGTTTTTCTCATGGTGTGAATAAGATACAGAAATTTTAAGAAATATAGTCTCTGAACTGTGGCCCTGTATAAAACCATGATGTTGTGGCAAACCTATCACAGGTGATAACATACAGTTTATTTAAGGTTTTAGTGTTTTAGCCAAAGAGACATGTATTTCCTACCACCAGGTTTCGTTTACCTCTCATAGTAAGTGACCTTCCGACGTTACAAGTATTTGGACAAAGCAAGAAGCAGAGGTTGTGTTATTGGTGTGGTTAAGGGTGGTGTGGCTGTTGTTGTTTTTTCCCTCAATATTTTGCTTGTTGACTTAAGGCCTTATTTACTTTTTCCTGTACTAGGTGCATACATCTAGAGCTATAACTAATACTAGTACTATTACTACTAACACCATTCCTGTTGCATAGATGAGAGCATCTCAAACTGTAATCTGCCTAGGAGACACCTGGAGATCTTTTAAAATGCAGATTCTGATTCTGTAGAACTGGGGCTTCCTGGGATTCTGCATTTCTAACAAGCTCCCAGTGGGTGGTGATGCTGCTGGTCCTTGGGCCATACTTTAAGCAGCCAGGTAATGATTGATGAGACTGGGTTTAGAGATTATCCACATTTCTAGGAAGTAGCAGAGTATGTCTAAAAACCCAGGTTAGCTTGACTTCGAGGTCACCGTCTCATATCTAACAAAACGATATATGCACTTGCCTTTTGACCCAGCAATCCCACTTCTAAAAATCTATGCTGAAGATTTACTTTCAAAAATACAAAAATATATAAGTAGAGGTAAGGCACTGCATCATGATTTGTGATAGTAAAATACTGGAAACAACATGAATGCTCATACACAGGCTGAATGTATGGTACATTCACCTATGTCCGTACAATGAAGTACTATGCAGCTGTAACAAAGAATGAGGAAGATCTCTATGACGTGAGCTGGAGTGATATCCAGGATCTGCTGATGAGTGAATAAAGCAAAATGAAAAAGAATACATATAGGATGCTATTCCTCATGGGAAAAAGAAAGGGATATACAAAAATACAATATGTGTCTCCTCATTTAGTGCAAAAGAAATACAGGAAGGATAATCCAGAAACTAAGATGGTTGATTATCTGCTGGGAATGGGATGAGAGTGGTGAGAAGAGAGCAACACTTTCTGAGTATACCATTTTGTATAGTTCTGGCTCTTAGAAATATAATGATATTTGGCCGGGCTCAGTGGTTCACGCCTGTAGTCCCAGCACTTTGGGAGGCCAAGGTGGGCGGATCACCTGAGGTAAGGAGTTCGAGACCAGCCTGGCCAACATGGTGAAACGCTGTCTCTACTAAACAAAATTAAAAAATTAACACATGCCTGTAATTCCAACTACTACTTGAGAGGCTGAGGTGGGAGAATTGCTTGAACCTGGTAGGTGGAGGTTACAGTGAGACGAGATTGAACCACTGCACTCTAGCCTGGGTGACAGAGTGAGACTCCATCTCAAAAAAAGAAAAACACTGATATTTTACATACCCTCTAAAATAAATATGTAAATAAAGTTAACCAGGATGAGGAGGCACAGAGTAATATGAGGCCCAAAATGGAATACAAGCAATAACAAATGAACCTAAATGTATTACAAATGAGTAATATAACCATACAGAAGGGGAGGAAAAGAACCTAAGAAACTTTAGAAAATAAAATCTATTTTATGTAAGTACTTAAGGCTAAAGACAGAACTGTAGACAAATGTTATACTCTAGTTGGCAAATCTGTTTCCCATGGGGGTAATGGGTTAGCAATTCTGTAACCCTGCAATGTATAGTTTGGACAAATAAGTAATCAACTCATCTTGATTGTCCTGGACTTCCCTGGTTTTAAAACAGAAAGTCCCATGTCTCAGGAGCCCTCTCAGTCCCAGGCAAACAAGAAAGTTTGAACACCCTATATACATGTGAATGTATTTTAGATCAGAAGAGCGAGATCTCATTGCTGAAGAAAAAAGAAGCTACAAATAAGAAAGGGAGAGGAAGTTAATCTTGTGGTATTAGATTGGAACTAGAGGTGTCAATATAAATTCACGGTTTTTAATGCAAAAATAAACCGTCGCGTGTGTACGTGTTAGTATACACAGACAGTATTTCCTAACTCTGCTTGCTTTGAGGCCTAAGGACAATGGCCCAGTAGCACGAGATTTCAGTTTTGAAATGCCATTCTAAAATACAAGAAACCAGGGCTCTTTGGAGAAGCTGATTCCAGAATGGGGCAGGGAAAATACAAGATAAGCCTGTGGTGCCAGAAGTTAAGAAAGTGCTTGAAAAGAATGGGGTGCATTAAACGGACACAAGCATCAACCTGAAGGAGCTCTTAACTGCCAAAGCTGAAACAATTTAAGCAACAGGATGGGTGTAGTGGTTCATGCCTGTAATCTCAGCACTCTGGGAGGTCGAGGTGGGCAGATTGCTTGAGCTCAGGAACTTGAGACCAGCCTGGGCAACATAGCGAAACCCCATCTCTTAATTAAAAATACAAAAATTAGCAGGGCGTGGTGGCGTGTGCCTGTAATCCCAGCTACTCAGGAGGCTGAGGTGAGAGGATCACTTGAGCCTGGGAGTTCCAGGCTGCAGTGAGCCGAGATCATGCCACTGCACTCCAGCCTGAGTAACAGAAAGAGACCCTGTCTCAAAAAACAAACAAACAAAAAACCTTAAGCAACAAAATAAATGATCGTGTTGGATTATAACTCGTAGAATATAATGTACATATCCATGAGTTCACAGTGATATAAATAATTGAGTAAATAAGTAAACAGGGGAGAAGGGACCGCTTTTCTTTACAGAGGAATGCAAATGTAGAAGGACTGAGTGAAGTGAAAATTATCACTAGGTGAACATCACAGTAAACATTATTGTGGACAAAATCCACCGATGGATGCTAAAATTAGTGGGCAAAAGTTCGAAGAGAAACAAAATGCTAGCCTTGTCTCAAGTATCTTCCTGAAGGTATTTATCAATTACCAAGAAGAAAATGGTAACTTTATGGGTAACTTTACAGTAGAGAAACTTTGTACACACCACCTAAGCCCAGTGATCAATGTTAACATTGCCAGTAATAAGACATTAACTTCATGAAACCCCCACTATGATGCACTGAGGACAAAACACAATTCTGTGGTGTTCTTGCCAAAAATTGTACAAGTTCAATCTGGTCATGAGAAAACATCAGACAAACCCAGAGGGATATTTTACGAAGTAACTGGCCAGTGCTCATCAAAAGGGTCAAGGCCTTGATGGATAAAGAAGAACCAAAAAACTATCCCAGATTGGAGGATACTAAGAAAACATGGCAAATATATGCCATGTGGAATCCTGGATTGGATGCTAGAACAGAAAAAGAATATTGGGGGAAAATGTGAAATGGGATGTTTTTAAAGAGATGATTTGCATGATTCAGACCTCTTAGAAAGTTTTTAGAACATATTTGGGCTGGTGACTTCTTTTTTATCAGTTATTCAGTAATACACAGAGAACGTGGTCAGTGAAAATGTGTTATTAATCATGATAATTAAGATGACAATGGTGTTTGATACTGACAAATTCATTTTAAAGAATTAATCCTTTTTTGCCCTCTTTAACAACCTCAATCTTATTATTTAAAATTGTAGTAGTTGTAGTAGTAAAAGTTTATTAAAAGCTCACTATATTATAGGCATTATTATGAATCTTTTACATGTATTAACGTATTTAATTCTCCCCAAAACCCTGTTATAGTGATAACAGCTAGCAGTGCTATAGCATTTACTATGTGCCAGAAATTGTTCAAACACTGTGTATGCATTAATTCACTTACATCTCACAGCAGAAATGTGATGAAATTACAGTTGTTAACTTATTTATAAGGAGAAGAAAAGTAACTTGCTGAAGACTACAAGCTCAGCATCAGGCAAAATCAAAGTACTGGTAAATAATAAATGTCAGTCTATCACTTTACTTTTGGCTGTCACAGGTCCTATTTAATTTTATGTCTGCCAACAAAAGAACACTTCACACTGTGTGCTAATAACAGATAAACTAGACCATTGAAGATCACCATCAGAGAATTGCTAAAATGATCACAATGTCCTGAAAATGCTTGATCTGTTTTCCTTTGTCATTTTCAATATTTTGCTGAATTTCTTGTCTCTCTCTCTCTCTCTCTCTCTCTCTCTCTCTCTCTGTGTGTGTGTGTGTGTGTGTGTATGTGAGAGAGACAGAGAGAGAGAGAGAGCACGCGCACAAGGGAGCGCTCCTTTCCTGCCCTCCTGGCTTGGAGGAGAACCAAAACTGCCCTTTTCCCAAAGTCCTGAAAGCTAAAGCTAGACAACTCTCTCTATATAAACTTCAAATAATTCATGACAGATCATGTCTGGACAACCTTTGCTGGCTGCTGTGAGGGCCATTCAGAAAGTTCACCTAAACACCTAATGCCACTACCAAAGACACTCAAACTGCAAACCAGGAAACCCGTCAGATTGCTACATGCATGGTACCTGAACCTGCTGTAGCCATCTTGCACCCAAAGGGGAGTTAGCACACTGAGGATGACAGAGGGGAAAGAATCTGGGTCTTTGATGATACAATTGAGTAGGTGAACTAAGGGATCCTGGAATTACTATACCTCTCTTATATAAGACAATAGGCTTATTGTGAAAGCAATTTTCATTTCAGGTATCTATACTTGAAGACAAAAGCTTTCTGATACAGATATATTAACTATACTCATATTTCCCTCCATGTTTCATGTAATAGTTGTTTCATGGAGGGAAATATGAGTATACTTAATATGTCTGTAAAAGAGTATACCTTATCTTGGTATACTCTTCAGAGATATAAACATGCAAACCACACATACACACAAACACACCAGGACGTCTCACTGCAAATCAGCACAGTAACAATCCCCAAATCTCAGTGACTTAAAACAACAAATGTTTATTTCCTGCCATGCACGCCTGTTGCTCGTGTCTACTGTGAGTTGGCTCTGTGTCAGCCTCCCTCTGGGACCAAGACTGACGGACAGCACTGACTTGAAAAATTGCGTGTCACTGCAGCAGAGGACAAAAGACATCCCATGGATCTCACACTGGCAATTGGATGCTGTAGCCCAGGAGTGACACACATCATTTCCTCTTCCAACTCACTGGCCAGAACTAGTCACATAACCCTCCCCAACCACAAGACAGCAAGGAAATGCAATGGGACCATGTGCCTGGAGTGGGAGAAGTGCAACAGCACTAAGGACTACCAAAGTTTACTAAGTATTAAAGCTGCTAAATAGGGTTATTCAACAGGGGAGGGGAAATGAGGGGTGGCAGGTAAATAGGGGAAAAAGTGTTGTTGTTGTTGTTAGCATTTGGATTTTCTTAAACTTTGAAAGATTGAAGTATGACCATAGAGATAAGTGTGCAAATCATAAATGTACAGCTCAATGAATTATCAGAAAGTGAACTCATTTGTAAAATTACCACCTAGATTAAGAAATAAAATATTACCAGTTCCCTAGAAACCTCCAATTTCTACTTCCATTCTTCCTCCCAAAATTATCCTATAGACTGAAAATTTAAAAGAAATACACATTTTCATACCCATCATGAGGGAAGTAGAAAGTATCATTCCTTTGGGGTTTCTCTAAACCTTGGGGAGAATGACTATATTGTTATTTTGGATAACTGAAACCTACAGGGGGTAAAGAATGGGTCTGAGTTTACTAGGAAGTAGCACAAACCAGGGAGAACTAGGTTCTCTGAGACTTGGAGGATGGAAAGTTCTGCGAATGGAGATGATATAGATACTTGCTCCCCTGCACTCCTCAAGGTGTCAGGACCTGTGATGATGCTATATCTTGCTTCCTGGGAGTTAGCATTAGCCATCTCGGCTTTGGAGGCTTACAGCCCAGACTGAGGCAGACTGGAATGCTGATGAGTTTCTCTGTGGCAGCTATGCCTGATAAACAACAGAGGGCCAAACTCAACACTGGTACTGGGAAATGACAGGAGAAAGAGAAGTAATAGCAACCAAATTGGACTAAGGCCAGGCCCTCCTGGCCAACACTCAGGATTCCTGTTCTATACAATGGGGAGGTGGTGGTGGTGGTAGTTAACTGTCCCAGTAATGACCGCTTTTGTATGTACTCCCAGCCAAGGAGGTGGAGGCACAAAGCCAGATATAATTTAGCTTAAAACACAAAACAGGCCAGTCATGGTGGCTCACGTCTGTAATCCCAGCACTTTGGAAGGCAGAGGTGGGTGGATCACTTGAGCTCAGGAGTTCAAGATCAACCTGGGCAATGTGGTGAAACCCCTCTCTCTACAAAAAATACACGAATTAGCCAAGTGTGGTGGTGCATACCTCTTGTTCCAGCTACTCAGGAGGCGGAGGTGGGAGGATCGCTTATGCCTGGGAGGTCGAGGCTACAGTGAACCCTGATCTTGCCACTGCACTCCAGCCTAGATGACAGAGTGAGACCTTGTCTCAAGAAAAAAAAAAAAGAAAGAAAGATAAAAGAAAAAAAGAAAAAAGAAAAACCCCCACAAAAACAGCAAACCCACCAAAATTAAACACTAATAAACAACAACAACAAAATTATGCTGTTTCTAGCCCCTGGATTAAACGAGCAGATTTAAGTGGAGCCATGTCTGGACTCAGCAGAAAATGTTGTAGTTTACTGGTGATGTCTACCATGGATGCATCTAAAGCTATGCTGTCTGCCATCTTTGTTGTGGAGTTTGGTAAAATCATGTTCCTCTCCCTCTTCACTTATGGGGTAGGGTGGGTAGGGCCTCTTTCCTCAGTTGTTATCTGAGCAGAAGATAGTAATTCCATCTTCCTTCAGTGTCAGGTGGGCTGTGAATAGGAACTTGTCCTCAAAATGCAGTTTCACCTTCCTGTTGTTGTTGATGTCCAAGTCTGAGGTAAAGCAGCAGAGCAGAGGGCTGGCAGTGTGTGCGTTCTCTGTGAAGCCCAAGGTGTACCAGTACCCTGACATAAACTGGGGAGGGGGAACACAATGAGTGTATCATTCTGGGTCCAACCAGAGAAGAAGATGGATATGTATATATAATTCATTTGGAAGACAATTGTAGGAGCTGGCTAAGCAGCCTCCACAAGGCTGTTTCCTTGACTAATGTTTGAGCCTGAAGCCAATGAGCAGGCAGACAGGGAGGAGAGCTGATGACAGCAACCTAGAACCCCATGGGGCCAGACTGAAACTCATCCTTTCTTTTTCCTCTCACCTTGATGATGAGGGTATCCTGTAGAAGTTGAGGCCCTGTGTCATGTTGCTGAACAAGTCAACACCCACCCCAGGGGTCAGAGAAGCTGTAGGAAGGTCCAGAGGGAAGGTAGGGCAGCGACAGGCCGAACCATGCTTCATGTCAACAAGGTGAGTCAACAGATCAGCAAAGCCTGTCCATGCGCTGCAAAATGGCTGTCCCCACCATGCCTCCTTCCATCTCTCATGAGAGAATAACCCTCTAGCTCTTTCTAACCGGAAACACAGGAGAAAGAATTCTGGGAAATGTAGTCTAGCCTAGCCAAGTTAGCACATTCCAAAGCCACTGGACTAGATATTGAGCCAAGCCTCACTAAAGCTGTGGCTCTGCCCACTTCTCAGGAAGTGAGTTTGGTCTTTAAACCAATACCATGTGGCCTCCCCTCTTTCCCCAGCTGCTTTCTGCACCTGCTGGCAGACCCACTTACGTTAGTCCAGACCAAGGAGCAGACACCAAGCTAGATTACATGTGCAAGATATTTACTAGGGGAAACACCTATGAAAGAAAACAGGGAGGAAGCCAAGAGAAGTTTGGAGAGCTTTCATACCATGATGTAAGTCCAACCCCGGGAAAGGAAGAAATGAAGGTTGGATAGAAATGACAGACTTCAATGCAATTCTAAGGAAAGTTGGGAAATGCTGCTTGTCAGAGGAGCCCTGCTTTTCCCTGAGGCAGGTCTGCTTTAGTATCCTGATGTGCTTAGGAGCAGCATATGGAAAGTGTGGCCTACAGGAAAATGCAGAGATGGATTTCAGAGCACAGCGTTGGGGGCCCTCGATCAATTGCTGTCTCAGCAATAGGAGGTCCAAGGGTGCCTTGTCCTGGCCACAATGCCTTGTTCTCATTTCTTGCTTTGGTCAAAACTCAGAACCAGCCCACCTTCCTCTTTTAGAGCACGAGAAGTGACTAACTAGGGCCAGGAGTCTTGCTGGTGCCTCTTTTGCCCAATGCCTGATTTCTGTTCAATCAGGAGTAGCTTTGTCAGGAGGAGATGGTGGCCATACTTGGAGGTGAGGGAGGTTCCAGAATATTCAAGGAAGATGGAATTGTTGCCTTGATCTTACAATTGGTCTAACCTTAGGTCATTTTATGAAAGTGTTTGGCTAAATATTAAACACTCCTGATGCCCTGTGATTTATTACATATTTCTTAAAGGAAAAAAACCAGAACCAGTGAAGTTTTCTGCTATGAAGGGGGAAGTATGGGATTTGCTAGAGATAGGGATTTGGAAAATATAGGTCAAGGCATTTTCTGCAGTCTTTTATTTCTATTCTGTTGAGAAATCAAAGGTAAGCATCTGTAACAAATGAACGTAATGAAATGGAAATAATTTTTGCCTAGGCATTGGAAAGTTAAGGATTCATTAAAATGTTAACTCCTGGAAGGCAAGGATTGTTTTTCTGAAGCTGTGTGACACCTAGTGGGTATCTGTACAAAAGAGGACTTAGTTGCTCTTTGGCAGTGAGTCTTTTGAATTTTCGGCTTTCTTTTCATAGTTGCGTAACAGCAATAATAAATAAATTCACATTGTTCATGGGAAATGTGGAGTGGAATGCACCACAGCCTTACCAAAGCCTGCTATTAGTATCTCGTGTTTATAGCAAACAAACTCCACTTTTGCAATAAGTGTAAATTACACTTTTGCAGTTCTATTTTTTCTGTAATGCTCACTCGCCAGAGATTTTTCCAATCAAGCATACAGTCCCCATCATGGTTTCTCATCTATGCAAAGATGGAGTGTGAGTTGCTCTACTTGACCTTTGTTCTCAGTTTTCTGCCCTTAGGGTCAAATTATGCACTTTTAATGAGAATTCATATCATTTTTTTCAAAGAAAACACGAAGGGCTGATTGGCTAGATTGTTGAAGCCTGGACTGACAGCTAATAAATGAAAAGGATCATCAAGAAATCATCTCCCTTCCAGTGTACCTGCCTAATGGGAAAAACACAGGTAAATTGTCTTTATTCCCTGTTAAGCCCTAAACATGGGAACAACAGTTCCTTCGGATTCATATTCCCTAGAGAGCATTCGTTTTTTCACGTTTACAGATGAATGAACCTCACACGCTCATTAGGCCCCATCGACCTCCTAATCAGCTCAGGAGATACTGAAAAGCAACCCTCTATTAGTAATTCCTGGCTAGGGCACTGACTTGAAAGAACTTGTTTTTCCCTCATTTAGAGCAGTCCCCTGGGTGTAGCAATATTTGCGGGAGCTTGGTAAACAGTCTGTCTGACACACTGCAGTTGCTGGCAGCTTCACACCTGGATCCTCATCAGGTCTAAAGACTGAGAAGTGAATTCATTACTATCTCCCAGACAAGGCCCTGCACTAGTGCAACAGTTATCAGGAACTGGGATGAAGAATGAATTGGGGCCAGGTATAGTGGCTCATGCCTGTAACCCAGCACTTTGGGAGCCCAAGGTGGGCGGATCACTTGAGGTCAGGAGTTCAAGACCCGTCTGTCCAACATGGTGAAACCCCATCTCTACTAAAAAGACAAAAAGTTAGCTGGGCATAGTGGTGAGCGCGTGTAATCCCAGCTACACGGGAGGCTGCAGCAGGAGAATCACTTGAACCCGAGAGGCAGAGGTTGCAGTGAGCCGAGATGGTGCCACTGCACTCCAGCCTGGGCAACAGAATGAGATTCTGTCTCAAAACAAAACAAAACAAAACAAAACAAAATAAAACAATGAATTGGAAACACGCTGACAGCCCCAACCTTGGATTACTTGAAAACAAGCCCAAATATCTTTCCCATTGATAACAGTGTCTCTGTTTATCCATTTTCTCGCACTTCATTCTTCATAGCCAGGCCCATCAATTTTGCCTGTAAAAAGTCTCTCATAGCTGCCTCTTTCTCTCCTTTTTTCTCTCACAATCAGGGCGTGTATTCAGCTACATTGTAAGCTACAGGTAAAGCCATCATAGCTGGCAAATAGTCACTGGTGATTGCTTCCCCCACCCCATTATCAGTCCTGGGACTCTCTCCTTGGACCCAGCGCACACCAGAGCACCAGGCTGGCCAGAGCTCCAGACCGGTTAGATGATCTGCTCTGCCTAGGTCCTTACCACCTGCGATAGGCTGATAAAAGTCCCCAAAGGTATCAGGTCTGTGGTCGCTTACCTTAAAAATCAAACACCTGTGAATATTATTTTAAGTGGTCAAAGATGTGATTAAGTGAAGGATTTTCAGATGAGGAGATTGCATTGGATTATCTGGGTGGGCTTTAAATGCAATTACATGTATCCCTCTAAGAAGGAGGCGGAGAGAGATATGACAACTGACACACAAAGGAGAAGGCCATGTGAATATGAACAGGGAGAGATTTGAAGATATTGGCCTTGAGAATTGAAGCGTTGTAGCCACAAACCCAGGAATACCAGAGCTACCAGAAACTGTTAAGAGGCAAGTAACACATCTTCTCCTATGGTTTTTGGCAGAAGCATGGTCCTGTTGACACCTCAATTTCAGACCTCTGTGAAATCCAGAACTGTGACAGAATAAATTTCTGCTGTTGTAAGCCTCCCAGTTTGTGGTAATTTGTTATAGCAGCCCTAAGAAACTAATATACCACCTTGTACCAGAATCATAGCAGCCTTCCAGCTGACTTCTTTTCTTTTCTTTTCTTTTTTTTTTTTTTTGAGATGGAGTCTCTGTCATCCAGGCTGGAGTACGGTGGTGTTATCTCAGCTTACTGCAACCCCTGCCTCCCAGTTTCAAGCGATTCTCTTGCCTCAGTCTCCCGAGTAGCTTGGATTACAGGCACCGGTCACCACTCCTGGCTGATTTGTTTGTTTGTTTGTTTGTTTTTAGTAGAGATGGGGTTTCACCATGTTGGCCAGGCCTGTCTCGAACTCCTGACCTCAGATGATCCACCCACCTCAGACTCCCAAAGTGCTGGGATTATAGGCGTGAGCCACTGCACCCAGCCCCAGCTGACTTCTCGCGGGCCAGTTCTCTCCTCCCTAACCCGCCCTGCGTACTTAATTTTCCTGAGCTCCTCTGCATGGTTTCCAAAACTTTCTATAATCTGTTCCTCTCTCTTACTGGCATAGCTTTAGTTCCCATGAATAGTAATGATAGTAATAATAATAACTTTATTGAGTGATTTTAATGTGCTAAGCACTGTGCTGAAAGCTTTATTGCAAGTATGATATTTCATTCTTGCAACAACACATTGAGTTTAGCATTATTATGCTTTCTTTACAGAAGAGGAAACTGATGCCCAAAGAAGTTAGGTAGCTGCTCACATGAATGGCAGAGCTGCAGGCACCCTCGTGCTCTCAGCCAGTGTACTTTTTGCTCTCCCTCCCATCTGCTTGTCTAAAACTCATTCCAGACTCAGTGTATATACTACCTTCCCTCCAAATCAAGTTCTATTCTTCAGTAAAATATCTTCTCAAAATATGATAAAACAAGATTTTTATAAAACGTCGAAAGTACTTTTTTTTTTTTTTTTTTTTGAGACGGAGTTTTGCTCTTGTCGCCCAGGCTGGAGTGCAATGGCACGATCTCAGCTCACTGCAACCTCTGCCTCCCAGGTTCAGGTGATTCTCCTGGCTCAGCCTCCTGAGTAGTTGGGATTACAGGTGCCCCCACGACGCCTGGATAATTTTTGTATTTCTAGTAGAGATGGGGTTTTGCCATGTAGGCCAGGTTGGTCTGGAACTCCTGACCTCAGGTGATCTGCCCGCCTTGGTCTCCCAAAGTGCTGGGATTACAGGCATGAACCACCGCACCTGGTCAAAAGTACTTTCCATTCCCTATAGAAAATGTGGAAAATACAAGGAAGAAAATACGACTCCTGAGTATTTCAACCTTGGAGGGTTTTTTCCCTAAGCGTAATTAAAAATGTAGATTTTAAAAATTAGGATTATTCTTTTTATCCTATTTTGTAATATGGTATTGGCTCAGAAACATAGCCCTTCCCCAAAGTTTTTGTATTGTTCCATGCATGTTAGTTTTCTCAGTAGATTTTAAAAGTAGAAGACAGAGGTCATGATTTATACCATTTCTACATTTCTAGATACCTCAGAGTGTGTAACTGGGCACACGGCACTCATTCAATAAACACTTGAATTGACCAAGGAAAATGTTTAATCAACAAATATTTATTGAGTGGGGTTAGGCTTCTCTGACCTTTTAGTTAACAATAAACTTAATTTGTGGGTTGAAAGCCCAGCTAAACAACTCACTTTAGGTTGGAATAACCTGCTGATCTTGGAGACAGAAGCTCACACCGCTTATTAGTGTCTACACATAGGGTGAGCCATTAAAGCTCTGTCAGCCTCATTTCTCCAACTGTATAGGTGAGAAATGTGTGCTTGATTACCTTATCGACTCTCTCACCTCTTCCAGGATTATGTGAGAACCAAATGAGGTAATGTTCAAATGACATAATACACAACAGCACTCTAAAATAAGGAGGTATGTTATCATTCTTCTTTCTAACCTTGCTATAGTGGGTGAAATGTGTTCTGAATATGCTTACAATTTGTCCCCACTATTGATCACATCTACATCTTGGTAACGTGATCTAATATTATAGACTCCAAATTATTAGCATTTATATTTTAAATTACTACTTTTTTAGGGGATGGGGTACAGAGTCTTGTTCTATTGCCTAGGCTGGAGTGCAGTGGCATGATCACAGCTCACTGCAGACTCAACTTCCCAGGCTCAAGCGACCTTCCCATTTCAGCCTCTCAAGTAGCTGGAACCACAGGTGCACCACCATGCCATGCTTATTTTATTTTATTTTATGTTATATTGTATTTTATTTTCTTTTTGTAGACATGAGGTCTCCCTATGTTGCTGAGCCTGGGCTGAAACTCCTGGGCTGAAACTCCTGGGCTGAAACTCCTGGGCTGAAACTCCTGGGCTGAAACTCCTGGGCTGAAACTCCTGGGCTGAAACTCCTGGGCTGAAACTCCTGGGCTGAAACTCCTGGGCTGAAGCGATCATCTTGCCTTGGCCTCTCAAAGCGCTTGGATTACAGGCGTGAGCCACCCTGCTTTTCCTGGGATTTTAATCGTATTTATATCAATTTTTAAAACTTAGTTTTAGTGCTCACTGCTAGTTCCCTTCAGTCATGACTTTCTTATTCAATGTTTGAATATTTCCAAGTAATTGTTTTAGGAAAAACACGAGTGGTAAATCCTCCAGTTCTTTAATGTCTGGACAATGTCTGAATATTCGTCTGTTACCTTTATATTAGAGTCGCCAGATACAGGACACCCAGTTACATTTGAATTTTCGGATCATCAGTGAAAACATTTTAGTATAAGTATATCCCATGTAGTATTTAGGACATACTTACAGTATAAGCACATTCATTGTTTATTTTAAATTTAAATTCAACTGGGTGTTATGTTTGTGTTTTTATTTTCTCAACTTGGTAGCCCTAAAATATATACAACAATTTGAGTATAGAATTATTGGGTTATATCCTTTTCCTCTGAAATCTTTAAAAGTGATACACCATTACCTTCTAACCACCATTGTGGAGTCTGATTTTTATTCCTCTTTCGGCAACCTTTTTTTGTTCTTCTGAATGCAATAGGAATTTTTATTTGTTTTTATGATATAAAGAATTTTTAAGGACATATAGGAATTTCAGGCCTTTAATCAAGGCTTATAAGACTTTTGAGACTTTGGAAATTATATCAAGTATCTGGTAACCAATCTTCATGACTTACCTTAAACTTTTCCTCCCCCACCCTTTTTGTTTAAATACGAACTTGTTGAGGATGTCAGTTGTGTATTCGCATCTCTGAGCCTGTAATCCACAGAACAGTGAGAGAGAGTTGAAAAAATGTTGGTTACAATATCAAATGAATGAATAGGGGCTGAACATTAGAACTTGCCACATGTTTCTCATGCATCGTGTAGTCAAATGATTGCACAGTAGTTAAGTGTAACAATATGAAGATGAACTCTGAGAAAAGTTCCCCAACATAAGGAATACCCTCAGTAATGAAGCCATGAACATTGGTTTCAAGGAATGGAGAGATTAAAACAGGTCTTGTTTTCTGGTATGGAGGATATGATGCAGAAAAAAATTTAATTACAAAAACACAGGCTATTAGGCTATTATTTTATTCAGAAGCAGAGTGAAATTCGTGTTTCATTTTGTCACCCTTGCTGAGAGGCCCAGGAGCATGAGAAAATAATTTTTCCCACTTTGTAATGAATGACAACAGGGTAACCCCACTGTTTAGAAGAGCAACATTCCAGCATTTCACAAAACTGAGAGGCCAGGGAGAGCTCCTTGGAATGGGTCCAGACTGTCCCTGGAGAGAGTTGTAAAGGGTGAAGACTTCTGAGGCCATCAGCATGTTGCAAAGGGAGGGAAATATCCTTTGATGTGAGACGGCAACCCTGAGTCAGAGGCCTAATTTCCAGTCTCAAACTGTCTGTAAAATCAAATCACAGTCGAACTTTGCTGCGTAGCTCATCTCTGAGGTCCTCACCCTCCAGACAGTGAGTTCATCTTTCTTTAGTTACCAGTCTCTCCCAGCTCTTCCATGATTGGAGTAAATAATGCACATATGGCATGCAGTTCTGCAGGTGCTGTGAGTAAGATTTTTCTCAACTGCTTGTACTTTAGCACAAATTCATTTTCTTCAGGGCAATAAAGGTCAATCTTCTTTGAATTATCAAATCTTAGCTGCTAACCTCAGTGAGATTTAAGCTGATTCTAATTTGGATCCCATCTGCCTTGCCTTCCTTTATTGGTTTATTGTTCATTCAGTTACACAGGTTTCCCAGGGCATCTGATTTCCCACGAGGTCCTCTTCTTTAAAAGTTAAGTAACAAAAATAACAACAGTCAACTCCCAGCTTTCTAGAATTCTACCTGGCGCTTTTGTCTCCAGCTGAGCTTGATCTCAGCACCACCCTGAATGCTAACCCTTGGATAGTGGCTGCTACCTCAATAAGGCCCTGAGTCTCTCTCATAATTAAAAGATTGTGTGACTTTAAGAGCCCAGAGGGAAAGCCTTCTCATTCCTAGAGCTATATCACCACTGTTTCTGATAAACTATGAAAAAATCAAGTCTTGAGCAACGTCACTGCCAGCTTGTAAACCTGAGTATTGGAATGTCACACTAAGAGTTTTCTAACGGCATGTGTGTGTTTGTGGGTATGTGTAGACCTACATATCAGCATAACATTGATAACTACGAGTTATGAATGGGTTATGCAACTGGAGAATGGATCAGACCCAGTATAGAGTCTTTTCTATTGCCTCTAGAGATTTATCTTCATCAGAATCAAAGCCTCGACATTTTTAACCATTTATTGAAACACTATGGCTCTTTTCTTGAATTGAGATTTGATTCTTATATGAGAATCTGGAAAGGACAACAAGGGAAGCACTGGTCTCTGTCTGCTGGCAGGTGTTTGGCAATGTTTAGGAGAACGTGCATGTAGTGTTATATAGGATGAGGCAATGAGGCTACTTCTGAACCTTAGAACTAAGTCTTGCTTTTGTGGAACATCATCATTTCAAGTGTGCTATTTTACCACACACTTCCAGGTCACGGTGGCCTCATTGTTCTACACCTGCTACCTTGAGGGGCATGGCCTAACTGTTAATGATGTCATGAATATGCATGAAGAGAAGTCAAGCAGATAGCTCTGATATTAAGAAGTGAGAAAAATCATCTTTAATGGATTTAATGTAGTTACCCTAAGCAGACATCCCAAAGTAACATAAATGCACAGGATAAAATATGTATAGATGAGTTGTATAATTCCCTTATTAAGAAGGATAAGTATTAAGTAATAAGTAATTTTTCACCCAGCTAGAACTGGGAGAGAATGTGTGCACTATTGTATGGCCCCAGACCACTTTGGCACTGACTGTTCTCTTTCTTCCCATTCCATTCCCCATGATTGATCCTGTTGCGTATAAAATACATGAGGAACAAAACACTGCTGAATCTGGGGGAAATATCGTTTGTTTTTTTAATTCTAGGCATTATTTTATACGGTACTGAAGAATCCTTTCAAGGCCAATAATGTGGATGACTCTAGTGAAGTTCACCGTTGAATCCAGGACTTGAGCAGAGAAGAGACTGGACAGGCTAAGAGGAAGGAATTGGGCTTGGTATTATCCAGACACCAGTCATCAACTATCAGAAAATCACAATGTACCATACTGATTGTAAGGAAAGGGCTGATTAAAGGAATATGCTGTGCAACGTCTGATGTCAGACTGGGCGGAAGGACTCATATGCAAAGCAAATTCTGGATGTGCAGGTTAGGTTTGGGGTTCTGAAATATGATTTTGCACAAGGGGGAGACCACAATGCCTGGGCTTGGTTCTATAGCAGAGAATACTCAGTGACATGGGGGGAAGATCTGGTGGTGGATAGCAAGGCCCTGCAAGGGACCTAGAGACATCTGGGTAAGGATGTTAATCTGCAAGGTGCATGTTAGGAACACAGACAATAAATGCCTGGGTTGCAGAGTCAGAGCCCAGACAGAAAACACTTGAGCTCCAGGAACAGTGCCCAGACATGGCATGCCTAGGCAAGGGGACCGAGCCTCATTACACAAAAACTGAGAAGCATCAGCAGCAAGGTGATAATGACACCAATAATGATTACAGTAATAAACATGAATAACCATAGCTCATATGTACTGAGCATTTGTTATGCGCCAGGCTAAGTGCTTAACGCATACATGTTTTTTATTCTCATTTAACGGGGGAGAAAATTGAGGGCCAGAGACATTAAGTACACAGTTCAAGGTGAAACAGTGCTAAGTGGCAGAGCTGGGATTTGAACCCAGCTTTGTCTCACTCCCAAGCTCCTGAGCTTCCCTCTTTTCAGGACAGATTCTAATAGAATTTCCTTCCCAAGGTTGTGATGAGGCTGAAGCCTACAGCAGGGATGGCACACAGGTACACATCAAAAGCAGATCAGTGCTGCTTCCAAAATTAACGTAAGTAAATATCAAGCCTGGTTATACAAAAGGAATTCTAGCCTTCAAGACCTCTAAAAGGTAATCACCCCACCATGCCTAACATGGATGAAGATCTTCACAGAAATCTATTGTCTGTTTTGAGGATATAGACAATACAATTAAAATATAAAGCAATATTGCTGGGGACTGCATGATGGGTTGGGAACTCACGTATATCATTTATTGTTTGTTGAATTATGTACCCCAGAGAGTTATGTTGAAGTGCTAATCCCTGGTACCTGTGAATGTGGCCTTATTTAGAAATAGGGCCTCTGTGGATATGATCAACTTAAGATGAGATCATATTATATTAGAGCAAGCCCTAAATTTAAAGACGGGTGTTCTTATAAGAGAGAGATTTGGAGACGTACAGTTACATAAGGAAGAAGGCCATGGAGGATGGAGGCAGAGATTGGAGTTATCCTGTCACAAGCCAAGGAAGGACAGGGATTACCAGCAACCAACAGAAGCTTGAAGAGGCAAGGGAAGATTCTTCCTCAGAGCCTTCAGAGAGAGTATGGCCCCACCAACACCTTGATTTCAGCTTCTAGAACTGTGAGAGAATAAGTTTCTGTTGTTTTAAGCCATCTAGTTTATGGTAATTTTTTACAGCAGCCCTAGGAAACACGTATACCATTGGTGGGCCAGTTATACATTGATAAAATCTTCATTTTTTTTGGTTGCTGTTTTATTTATTTATTTATTTAAGACTGAATCTCATTCTGTCACCCAGGTTAGAGGGCAGTGGCACAATCTCAGCTCATTGCAACCTCCGACTCCGGGGTTCAAGCGATTATGTTGCCTCAGCCTCCTGAGTAGCTGGGAGGTGCCCATCACCACGCCCACCTATTTTTTTGTATTTTTCCTGGAGATGGGGTTTCGCCATGTTGGCCAAGTTGGTCTTGAACTCCTGGCCTCATATGATCTGTCCACCTTGGCCTCCCAAAGTGCTGGGATTACAGGAGTAAGCCATCGTGCCTGGCCATAAATTGATAAAATCTTCTTGAAAGCAATTCAGCAAATGCATCAAAATCTTTTTGTATTTTCAGGGTTTTATTTCTAGTAAACTATCTTATATGTTCCTCATAAATTGAGATACAGAAAAGCTTTCTTGACAGTTGTTGCCTTATGTATAATAGTTTTTAAAAGAAAATAACCTAATAGCTAATAAGAAGAAATGATTAGTCTATGATATAACCATAGAATAAAATGTCATGCAATCATTAAGCACTTAAAAAGAAGTTTTTTCAGGATTTTTGCATTGATGTTCATCAGGGATATTGGTCTAAAATTCTCTTTTTTTGTTGTGTCTCTGCCAGGCTTTGGTATCAGGATGATGTTGGCCTCATAAAATGAGTTAGGGAGGATTCCCTCTTTTTCTATTGATTGGAATAGTTTCAGAAGGAATGGTACCAGCTCCTCCTTGTACCTCTGGTAGAATTCAGCTGTGAATCCATCTGGTCCTGGACTTTTTTTGGTGGGTAGGCTATTAATTGTTGCCTCAATTTCATAGCCTGCTATTGGTCTATTCAGGGATTCAACTTCTTCCTGGTTTAGTCTTGGGAGAGTGTAAGTGTCCAGGAAATTATTCATTTCTTCTAGATTTTCTAGTTGATTTGCGTAGAGGCATTTATAGTATTCTCTGATGGTAGTTTGTATTTCTGTGGGGTCGGTGGTGATATCCCCTTTATCATTTTTTATTGCATCTATTTGATTCCTCTCTCTTTTCTTCTTTATTAGTCTTGCTAGCGGTCTGTCAATTTTGTTACTGGCAAACCGGATTCAGCAGCACATCAAAAAGCTTATCCACCATGATCAAGTGGGCTTCATCCCTGGGATGCAAGGCTGGTTCAACATTCGCAAATCAATAAACGTAATCCAGCATATAAACAGAACCAAAGTCAAGAACCACATGATTATCTCAATAGATGCAGAAAAGGCTTTTGACAAAATTCAACAGCCCTTCATGCTAAAAACGCTCAATAAATTCGGTATTGATGGAACGTACCTCAAAATAATAAGAGCTATTTATGACAAACCCATAGCTAATATCATACTGAATGGGCAAAAACTGGAAAAATTCCCTTTGAAAACTGGCACAAGACAGGGATGCCCTCTCTCACCACTCCTATTCAACATAGTGTTGGAAGTTCTGGCTAGGGCAATCAGGCAAGAGAAAGAAATAAAGGGTATTCAGTTAGGAAAAGAAGAAGTTAAACTGTCCCTGTTTGCAGATGACATGATTGTATATTTAGAAAACCCCATCGTCTCAGCCCAAAATCTCCTTAAGCTGATAAGCAACTTCAGCAAAGTCTCAGGATACAAAATTAATGTGCAAAAATCACAAGCATTCTTATACACCAGTAACAGACAAGCAGAGAGCCAAATCAGGAATGAACTTCCATTCACAATTGCTTCAAAGAGAATAAAATACCTAGGAATCCAACTTACAAGGGATGTAAAGGACCTCTTCAAGGAGAACTACAAACCACTGCTCAGTGAAATCAAAGAGGACACAAACAAATGGAAGAACATACCATGCTCATGGATAGGAAGAATCAATATCGTGAAAATGGCCATACTGCCCAAGGTTATTTATAGATTCAATGCCATCCCCATCAAGCTACCAATGAGTTTCTTCACAGAATTGGAAAAAACTGCTTTAAAGTTCATATGGAACCAAAAAAGAGCCCGCATTGCCAAGACAATCCTAAGTCAAAAGGACAAAGCTGGAGGCGTCATGCTACCTGACTTCAAACTATACTACAAGGCTACAGTAACCAAAACAGCATGGTCCTGGTACCAAAACAGAGATATAGACCAATGGAACAGAACAGAGTCCTCAGAAATAATACCACACATCTACAGCCATCTGATCTTTGACAAACCTGAGAGAAACAAGAAATGGGGAAAGGATTCCCTATTTAATAAATGGTGCTGGGAAAATTGGCTAGCCATAAGTAGAAAGCTGAAACTGGATCCTTTCCTTACTCCTTATACAAAGATTAACTCAAGATGGATTAGAGACTTAAATGTTAGACCTAATACCATAAAAACCCTAGAAGAAAATCTAGGTAGTACCATTCAGGACATAGGCATGGGCAAGGACTTCATGTCTAAAACACCAAAAGCAATGGCAGCAAAAGCCAAAATTGACAAATGGGATCTAATTAAACTAAAGAGCTTCTGCACAGCAAAAGAAACTACCATCAGAGTGAACAGGCAACCTACAGAATGGGAGAAAATTTTTGCAATCTACTCATCTGAGAAAGGGCTAATATCCAGAATCTACAAAGAACTCAAACAAATATACAAGAAAAAAACAAACAACCCCATCAAAAAATGGGCAAAGACATTTCTCAAAAGAAGACATTCATACAGCCAACAGACACATGAAAAAATGCTCATCATCACTTGCCATCAGAGAAATGCAAATCAAAACCACAATGAGATACCATCTCACACCAGTTAGAACAGCAATCATTAAAAAATCAGGAAACAACAGGTGTTGGAGAGGATGTGGAGAAATGGGAACACTTTTACACTGTTGGTGGGATTGTAAACTAGTTCAACCATTATGGAAAACAGTATGGCAATTCCTCAAGGATCTAGAACTAGATGTACCATATGACCCAGCCATCCCACTACTGGGTATATACCCAAAGGATTATAAATTATTCTACTACAAAGACACATGTACACGTATGTTTATTGCAGCACTATTCACAATAGCAAAGACTTGGATTCAACCCAAATGTCCATCAGTGACAGACTGCATTAAGAAAATGTGGCACATATACACCATGGAATACTATGCAGCCATAAAAAAGGATGAGTTTGCGTCCTTTGTAGGGACATGGATGCAGCTGGAAACCATCATTCTTAGCAAACTATCACAAGAAGAGAAAACCAAACACCGCATGTTCTCACTCATAGGTGGGAACTGAACAATGAGATCACTTGGACTTGGGAAGGGGAACATCACACACTGGGGCATATCATGGGGAGGGGGGAGCGGGGAGGGATTGCATCGGGGAGTTATACATGATATAAATGAGGAATTGATGGGTGCTGACGAGTTGATGGGTGCAGCACACCAACATGGCACAAATATACATATGTAACAAACCTGCACGTTATGCACATGTACCCGAGAACTTAAAGTATAATAAAAATAAAAATAAAAAAATGAGAAGTTTTTGTAATGTGGGAAATATATAAGTTATAATGGTAAATGAAAAACTGGGAAATAGAATATCCAATTTAATATGATCATAACTCTGATATAATATGCATGGAGGAAAACTGGAAGGAAATATATCAAAAGATTAATCGTGATGATCTTTGGGTTTGGGAACTATGGCAAACGTTTTTTCTTTATGTCTTGACATTTTAAAATTATCTATAATAAGCACATATTACTTTCTATATGAGGAGAAAAAAGAGCTTATCAAGAAAACTTAGAGGAATTTTATTAGAGGGTTGAAAAGATAATGCCTCCTGAAAAGTGATCGCTGAAGAATGTAAATCTGTCATTATTTATTTATCCTCATGATAAATTAGGAGCAAATATGTTTTAATGTCAACAATGTTAGTAATGCTCATATTTGCATAGAGATTTATAGCACCTCAAAGGGCTTACACTTTGCAAAACATTTTCACCCTGTATTTATTGTCCCATTTGATTCTTAAAACTGGTCTGTAAAGAGTAGGTATTGTTATCCTTATTTTACAGACACAGAATCCTGTGATGCTGGTAGAAATAAGAATAGAACAGGGGTGGAGCTGAGCACTCCAGGAATTGCAGGCTGTCCACTCCTGAGAGTGGCCTAGGCTCTGCTTCTCACTAGTGCAAGCTTCTACCAGCCCTTCTGCCTGTGGGTTCCAGCTCTCTCAGCTACCAAATAAGGAAGAGGTATTACTTCCCTCGGCTTTAAAAATCATATCATCTTAAAATCTGTGAGGCCTTGAGAGATGATGAATTGCCTAGGAAGTCTTTAACGTTTTGATCCCCCTGATTTCTTCTCAGAGGTGAGATAATAGTATAAATTTAAAATGCATTATCTCTTTCTTTACTTCTGCCCAAAGTAGAAATCCCTGAAATACCCTCGTTCTCTCTTTTGGAATGGGAACATAAGCAGAGTTCCATGAACGTTGACTTTGTATTCTTCCAGCTCACCTTTCTTATGAACACAGGCTGTGGAAACATTGACACCTTTTTATGCAATGATTTATTACCCTATCTCAGGGACAAGATGCAGGACCACAGTGAAATACGCTCTTGTGCACCTGACAGCAGCTCATCAGACAGCCATTCTCCCAGCCTGGCAGCTTCTTCTCTTCTGCCTCCTGTTATCCAAATAATAGAAACATAAAATCGAAAGGCTGGAGGAGAGCTCTAGGACTGGGGTAAGGATGGCTCCTAGATCACCCAACTTTCTCCCTTTATAGAGGCTCTGTTCATTTAATAATCAATTCCAGAGTCAGAGGAACAGGCATCAGAATATAAAGAAAGGTTTCCCTTTCCACATCCCACTTGCATTAGAGTATAAATTATAAGGCGCACTTTAATTCCACGTCCCAGTTTCCCGCAGTACGGAGACTCTAATGGTTTCATCTGAAATTACATTCACTCCAGCCCCATCATTCTTACTCTGTCTCACAGGCTTGCCTGGAGGAGACTGATAAATGGCATCCTGCCAATCAGATCACTCAATGTCTTCAGAGGAAAGCTCCCAGGGCTTCTCTGGAACCTTGGTGTGCATTCATACACATTTATTAAGCACTTACTAAGTGCAAGGCAAAATCCAGGGACTTTTGCTTTTCGTTCCTCCCTTCCTTCTTTCGTGGAGAAATGTTGTTTGAGCTCCTACTTAGAGTGTGACAGATGCAGTGTGGATATAAAGATGAATTAGTCACTGCCAAGGAGGAGCTCATGGTCAGTGGGAGGGAGGGAGGCATATACATAAACATGAGGCAGCAAGCGGGAGAGGAGAGAACACAGATGTTCAGATGTCAGAGTCAGACCAACTAGGTGTGACTCCCTGCTTGGGTCCTCATTAGCTGCATGACCTTGTGACAGGGCACATCATTTCTATGAGTTATGCCCTTATGAGTGAACTAGAGATGATGATACCCATCTCAAAGGTTGGGCATGCAGATGAAATAATATAACACATGTAAAACATCTAATGCAAAACCCGGGTTATACTAGGTGGTCAATAAATATTAATTTCCTTCCCTCTCAGATAAATATGGTAAGTGCTATGCCATCATTATCTGAGTAACGCTACCCAGGGTTGTATATCCTCAGAGCAAGAGAGAAGACTCAGGCTCTGAACTTCCACCTTTTCAGGGGCACAGTGAGGGTGGTGGTGGGATAGGTGAACCATAGGGCACTAATGTCACCGGTTTCGGGAGTTTGATGAGTTTCGTGGGACAGAACATGACTCCATGGAGAAATTAGGCTGCAGATTCAGCTTTATGCTAAGATATATAAACAATTCACTCACTAGATGGTATCCTTGAGAGACAAGGAAGTTACCCTGAGGAGAGACTCAAAATGTACAATCTTGTTTGGGCTACTGGCTAGGGATTGGCAAGGAGGGAGGCTTTTGAAGGTAGTGGTCAACTGTCTTCTGGTCTCACTTCCTGAATGTGTCAGATTCCTCCACAGTGGGAAAGCTGTAAGGAAGCAAACAAGCAAATTAAAGGACAAAGCTTGAATCACGAGAGACACTACTGGAAACTCCCTTTTGTGGCCTAACAAAATTTAAAGCCAGATGTGAGTCAGATGAGGACCTTGCATTCTGACACAAGTATAATTGCAGGCTAACACCAGTGAGATTACGGGCTGCCTCCAGGAGCCATGGCCAGGCAGGAAAAGGCAGGAGCACAGGGTGACCATCTGTATAAGGAAAGTGGAATCTGTCTATGCAGTGACCAGGGAGCCACAGAGTGAACATCCAGGTAACAGGGAAAGAGAGTAAATGCTACGTAGTGAGGAAGTTGAGGACCATCGTGGCTGCTTGGGGACATATTGTGAACACATGAGGGATTTTTCCAGACAGAAGGAAGGTATTTGAACTTGACAAGCCATTGTAATACTTGCCATGTCTCTGGTCACTGCTGACAACTCTGCTCCACAGCTTGAAACCCTTAAGACCATAACTGTTTGGAGCACCTGATCCAAGAGAGACATATTAAAGGTCTTCCAGGGGCCTCCAAGGTGGTCTGTTAATCAGAATCTCTGTTGTTGAGAATATGGATATGAGATAGAGAGAGATTTGGTGGCTGGTGGAGTGGCAGATACGGATAGACACAGAAAGAAGCAGACATGGAAAACATAGCTGAGCTGTAGAATAACTCCAGCTTAGAATAACTCCAATAACTCTAGACATGAACTCCAGCTGCTGATGGGATCAGAAGACAACTCAGTTTCTCGGAGCTCCCTTTGGTTCTTGAACAAATTCTCAGCCCCAGTCTCCTGACACTTTGCTATTCCACTCTTCAGTCCCTCATGGGTTTGGTTCTTTGACCTAAATGTGGCTACGCATCATTGTCATCAGTGTCATCATTTTCTGACTTAGCCTTAAAAACACCTGCCTAAGAGTTTTCATTCATTCTATGCAAACTCAAATGCCTGAAACTTGTTGTTAGGGACTGAGAAGAGGGGATTCTCACTCTGATGATCCATATTCTTCTATTGTATCTCCAGGCTGCCAAGGCCGGGGAAAGCCTGTGTTCCATATAAACGTTATTGGTGCCCAGAGAGAAGGGGATCTGCCTGTTTGAAGATTGGGAAGAAGACTCTGCAAAGGAGGTTTTACTTGGATAAAGATGACAAAGGGTGCTGGTGTGGACAGAGGCGAAGAGAGAGGGGATGTGTTCTCAGCAAAGGCAAGACTCCAGCATGTGCAAAGGCACAGAAGAATGAAAGTTTGGGTCATGGGAAGAAGGAGTTGTTCTGTGTGTCTTGGGGGCACGGTGGGCAACGAGGTAGGGAATACTAGTTGGGCCAGACTGTGAAAGGCACTGAAGCTGTTGTAAGGCTTTCTTCTGGAAGTGGGTGGTGGCTTTTAGTCAAGGGAGGTACACAACCAGTTTTATATTTGACATGGTAACTCTGGAAGTAACTACGAGTTCTGGTTAATAGCAGTCCTATCCAGCAGGCAGGAAGACCATTTGTAAGCTAATGAGACAATTCAGGTAAAAGAAAGTGAGGACCTGAACCGAGGTACTGACAGTGGAGGAGAAAGAGGAGCAAGACTGGGAAAGATTTACAAAGTCACCATGGCTGGACCTGATGAACGACTGCATATCGTTGATGAGGGAGATGGAGGTAATGCAGGGAGGATGACTCTAGGTTTCTATTTGTGGCAACAGGAGCACGATAGTGATATTCATTGAAATAGACATCTCAGGAAGAAGAATACACTTTGGGGGAAAAGTTGATCTCCATTTGGGAAACATTGAGTTTGAGATGCTTCTAGGACACTGCAGTACAGGTGCTGTCAGTAGCTGGAAATAACGTCTAGAATTCAGGGAAGAGCCAGAGTCGGAGATGTGGATTTGTGAGTATTTGGTGTATATGTGGTTTACGTTATGGGCAAACATGAGATCACCAGGGAAGAGCACCGTGATGGTGATAGAACAAGAGGTCATAGGATAAAACTGGTGAAGATCAGTGTGAGACATGGAGGCCTAAATCTAAAAGACCTATTGAGTTGAAGAAAAGTGATGAACAAAGGCAGGTTGTACTCTTTCAGCCTAGGCTTCATGAGGTTGATTCCTTTGCTTTGCAGGTTTAGAAGTTTGTCTTTATTAGTTCACCTAAGGGATGAACTGACCAAGGTCTTGACATCTGATTCATCTAACCAAACTCCTAAGAATCTGCTTCCTAAACTAGAATGAGGTTCTATTAATTCACAGGTGGAAATACTAAGATGCACAAAACTAATCAGGTACTGATGAAAGCATATAAACTCCAAACTCATATTGCTTTGTGTGTTATCTGCTTCAAGGTAGAGCCATTTCTATTAAAAAACTAGTATTGGCTGTCTTCAATAGTATTCAGGTGTCCTATGGAATAATACAGGCATACCTCATTTTATTGTGCTTCACTTTATTGTGCTCTGCAAATACTGCATTTTTTTTTACAAGTTGAAGGTTTGTGACAACCCTGAGTCAAGCAAGTCCATCAGCACCATTTTTTTCCAACAACACTTGCTCATTTCATGTGTCAGTTTCAGCAATTTTTAGCAGTATAGTATTTCCGAGTTGAGGTATGTACATTGTTTTTAAAGACGTAATGCTATTGCAGACATAGTAGACTACAGGATAGTCTAAACATAACTTTTATATGCACTAGGAAATCAAAAAATTTGTGTGACTTGTTTTACTATAATATTTGCTTTGTTGCAATGGTCTGGAACCAAACCCACTGTATCTCCAAGGTATGCCTGTTGTGTGACTGAAAGCCCCCAAACTAAGTGTACTATAGTTAAATAAGTTTGATAAAACTTGAGTCCTTCTCTTGGATGTTCACAAAGTACATACGAATTAAAGACTTTAAGAACTTCTAGGCCGAGCATGGTGGCTCACACCTGTAATCCCAGCACTTTGGGAGGTCGAGGCAGGCGGATCACAAGGTCAGGAGATCAAGACCATCCTGAACACGGTGAAACCCCGTCTCTACTAAAAATACAAAAAAATTAGCTGGGTGTGGTGGCGGCCGCCTGTAGTCCCAGCTACTTGGGAAGCTGAGGCAGGAGAATGGCGTGAACCCGGGAAGCGGAGCTTGCAGTGAGCCAAGATCGCACCACTGCACTCCAGCCTAGGCGACAGAGCGAGACTCCATCTCAAAAGTAAGTAAGTAAGTAAGTAAGTAAGTAAGTAAGTAAATAAATGAATAAATAAATAAATAAATATTTTTAAAAAAAGAACTTCTAGAGTAAAGCAACCTGTTATGCTTAACCCAGCATTTGCAAATCCCTTGATCATAGAACTTTCTCACCTATGATACCAGCCCTCATTTCTGACCTGGCATAATCTGTCTAATCAATAGCTCCTCTTGGATGTATAACATACATTTCAACCTTAACATGTTCAGAACCAGATTCTTGAAATCTGCCTCTCCCAGCTAGTTCTCATCTCCCCCATGTTAGTAAATTATGACTTCACTTTCCAGTTGCTTGATCCCAAAATCTTGGAGGCTTTCTTTTTCTAATACTCTGCATATAAAAATCAGCAAATCCTATTGGCTCCATGAAAACATATCCCAAATCTGACTACTTCTCAGCAGTTTCATTTTGACCATCCTAATCCAAACTGCTGCCAGCTTCCTCCTGGACTGTTACATTAGCTATCTGAGTGGTCTCCCCGCTTCCAAACTTGCTCCCCATAGTCTATTCTTCATACAGCAGCTTTTAAAACTCAAGTCAGATTGTGTCATTCCTCTGCTCAAAATCCTCCAATAGCTTCCCATCTCAGTCACAGTAAAAGTCAAAATTCTTAGAGTGGCCTATTGACGCCCTACCTGATCTGACCTTCCATTACTTCTCCGACTTGACCTCCCACCACTTTGCCCTTGGCTCACTCTGCTGCAGACACACCAGCTTCCTTGCTCATCCTCCTGCCTCAGGACCTTTGCACTTGCTGTGGTTGGTTTTGTTTTGTTTTTGTTTGTTTGTTTTGTTTTTTGTTTTCTGCAAGGAATGCTCTTCTCCAGACATCAGCATGGCTCACTTCCTCATTTCGTTAGGGTCTCTGCTCAAATGACCACTCATTTTCTAACCATCTTATTTAAAATATATCTGCTTTGTGTTTCTTCATAGCATTTATCAGCATGTCAGTGTGTGTATATATGTGTATGTATGCATATTTTGTTACTATCTGCACCCCCTGTCTCCCTCACAACTAGGATATAAGCTCCTTGAGAAGGACTTTGACTTCTTCATTGCTGTATCCAATATTTCAAAGAGTGTCTGACATGGTATAAATATTTTGTTAAAGATCTAAATAAATGAATACCCCCATTACTAGATGTGCAGAACACACCATGAGAAACCAGTTTAGACTTTTGGTGCCTGCTCTGGGCCGTGATACAGATTCATTTCTCCTTTTTCTTTTATTTTCTCTATTTTTGAGACAGAATCTCACTCTGTTGCCCAGGTTGCAGTGCAATGGCGTGATCTTGGCTCACTGGAACCTCCGTCTCCAGGGTTCAAGCGATTCTCCCTGCCTCAGCCTCCTGAGTAGCTGAGATTACAGGTGCCGCCACCACACCCAGCTAATTTTTATATTTTTAGTAGAGACAGGGTTTTTGCCATGTTGGCCAGGCTGTTCTCACACTCCTAACCTCAGGTGATCCACCCCCCTCAGCCTCCCAAAGTGCTTGGGATTACAGGCGTGAGCCACTGTGCCCAGTCCCTTTTCTTTTCCATATTCCTTATCAATCATCATGTCATCATAGAAGTACTTGGAATTGCAATTTTTCCAGACTGTATTTTATGCTGGTTTCATTTGAGATTGTTTGCAATATCATTAGAAAACAATCTGTAAGTCATAGGGATGGATAGACTACATCTGAGAGATTCCTGGGATTGGCTAATCTCATCTATTTATATTGTCTTTAAAAATAACTCATGATTTTGAAGTTCAGTTTGTTTTCAAGGGGTATGGGTAGATACTTGGAAAAGGCCTTAATAAAATGGAGGCTCTGAACCTAGGCCTGTAGACATGGGTGTCTTCTGTTTAAAGTATGCTGCCCTGTAAGAGGTCAAAATTTGGGGGTTTAAAATGGAAGGATGAAAAGCACCAGAGTCAACTGATCTAGAAGTCAATCAATACTTATGTTTGTTTTCAGGTGAATATCTATATTCATCTCAAGCAGAGCCACAGTTTTGCCTTAAACTTGTTTAGCTGTTTATTGTCAGTTTCCCCAGCTAGAGTGACAGTCCCATGAGAGGAGAGGCTTGTCTTGTCCACTGCATTTCCAGTGCTTAGATGGCAACTGACATGTAGTGGGTGCTGGTTAAATACTGGTCCCTTGGTCATGCTTTGCACATGTCCATTCTAGTCTTTTTCTGCTGCCTACTAAAGACTTATTCTTTGCTTCATGACTTACTCATTTGGTGCTTTTTACTTAATGATGCTCAACATGTACTTTCACACATACTAACTCAGGAGGCTGTTAATATTTATTGAGTACCTACTATGTGTTTCAAACAAAGGTACAGGAATATGTGAAGTTAGTATTCTAACCCATAATAAGCTACTTAGTCTCCAGGGATAGCTTGTATTTTGAAGCAGGAACTGCCTATATAAAACTTTCTCCTGAAAAAAATCGAGTAAAAAATATCTAAAAGTGCTATCTGATGCTTCCTTGCCATTTATGGAAGAGAGCAATGGAATGTGTCAAATAAGGGGAAGAAATGAAGACAGAGAGAGTATTGACTTAAGTAAAAGGTCACATACTTACTAAAGGAGTTGCAACACAAGCCAAGCAACTCATAGCATCTTGTAAAAGATGCGGGATTCCATCGCTTGAACCCGGGAGGTGGAGTTTGCAGTGAGCCGAGATCGGGCCACTGCACTCCAGCCTGAGCTACAGAATGAGACTCGGTCTCAAGAAAAAAAAAAAAAAAGATGCTTGATTCCACTTACCCTCCCTCAGTGATGATTCAAAAGCCCATTAGCCTGTTTGAGCTAAGATGTAAGACAATGACCTCTAACTCCAATCTTAATAATAGCACAAGTACTGAAGGTACCCACTGTTTTGCTAGAGTTCCAAACCACTCTTAATATAGTTTTATATTCCATCCAATATTTTGTTCTTGATGTTTTCTGATCTTCCAATTGTACTGCACCCCTAGGAAAAAACCAAAATTTTTTTTATGAGAAAGCTAATTTTCAATTCATAGAGTTAAGAAGCAAATCTTATAAACTTTCCTTCCTAAGCATATAGCTATACCCTTGAGAGAACCTTAGCTCATCGTGTGCTCATGAAAAGAACACAATATCCTGTGTGAGTCAAACCTGGAGATGCCAAATGGTGATATATAAGCTTTTAAAGGAGGTCAGAGAACTGAGCCAACACTTCAGCTTTGTTCTTTAAGGGTAAAATACTGGGGGTTATGGGCACTGCATATTATGCAGGAGGGGTGATGGATGATGTCCTCATTATCATTGTTTTCTAGATTTGAGCTGGTTGCAAGGTGGGGCTGGAAAGTCCCCTGCTGGTAATAATGTCAAGTGTATTGGTAATTGTGACTCAGAGGCACCATCAAAATTGATATGTAAGTGTGAAGGTAAATGCTTTCTTTAAATATAGTTTCTCTTCTTATTTCTCCATAATACTCATGGGACACTTTCGATGATTTAAAGCAGAATGATTTACTATGACTTCAATGTTCTAAGGAACTCTTCTATCTACCCTTGACCTCATCTCCACTGCTATTGTTTTAGTAAGGGTTCTAGTTAGAAATCTTTTCTACCAAGGGCAGGAACTTTTTTACTATTGGGGTCCTCTGAAGTTTCACTAAAAAATCAGCTCACAGAAGGCAGGTTAATTGGAGAAAAGGTACACAAGTTTCATGTATATACACAGAAGACTTCAGAATGAAGACCTGAAGATACAAGGGAATTGTCCATTTTTATGCTTAGGTTCAACAAAGTATGGACAACCATGCAGAAATGTGATTGGAACCAGCCTGGGCAACATAGTGAGACACTGTTTCTACCAAAAAAAAAAAAAAAAATGTAGCTAGATACGGGGGTGCGTGCCTGTAGTCCCAGCTATCAGGAGGCTGAGGCAGGTTGTTCTTGGCTGCTCCCAGTTTCTGGTGATGGTTAGCATTCTTTGACCCGGGGCAGCAACACTCCAGTCTTTTCTCTGTGGCCACATTACCTTCTCCTGTAATGTCTGTGTAATTTCCCTTTGCCTCACTCTTATAAAGGCACCTGTTAATGTGCTTAGGGCTCACCTGGATCATCCAGGGTAAACTCCTCATCTCAAGATCCCTAACTTCATTGCATCTGAAAAGACTCTTCACACGTAAGATCACATTCATAGATTCCAGGCATTAAGGCATAGGCATGTCTTTGGGAGGGGGCACCATTCAACCCACTCTATACGCCGTATTTATTATTCTGTATGTGTAGCTTAAGTCTGTCTTGCTAGCAGCTACAAAGGTTTTTAAATTAGCATTCTGACCTGAACCTTCATAAATCATTATTCCTTGAGGACAGCAGCCAAGGACAAGACTAGATTAAGATTCTGAATGGAGAATGGTTGATAGAGGGAGTTAGACACTCATAACCAATCGCCAGAGACGAGGCAGGAGATTCACATGCGTTAAATATCTTTTCCATTCGCTTTCAAATGTGGCCTTGTGGCCAGGTGCTGTGGTTCAGACCTGTATTCCCAGCACTTTGGGAGGCTGAGGCAGGAAGATCACTTGAGGCCAGGAGCTCAAGGCTGCAGTGAGCTATGATCTTGGTATGCAGGGAGTGCCACTGCACTCCAGTCTGGGCATCAGAGAGAGACCCTGTTAAAAAAAAAAAAAAAAAGTGGCCTTGTTTGATTCTTATTACAAATCTGTGATGGACTTTGTCTAATCCACACTCCTGCAAATGCGGAAACAGGCTCAAGAAACTAGGTAACAATGTTCTGAAGTCCCACCAACCAAGGGCAGAGCCAAGATTTTGACCCAAATCTCAGTTCTTGTCTCCAAAGCATACATCCTCTGTCACAAATGGGAATTTCTGGGTGCATCTGGGATCTCCAAGCCAGTTGTTACTGCCATATGCCTATGTCCTCCCTCTGCTGGGGTTCCCAATAAGGAGAAGAGGACAGAGCTCTTAAGGCTTTGACAAAATTTGAGTCCTTGGTCTAGGTCAATAGTTTCTGGATTCTGTACACTATATTAGGAAAGGAGAGGAAAGAAATAATTATGAACAGTGTTCATCTCTGTCATGATCACATATGATTACCATCATTGCATCTCCATAACTAGAAAACTGAACAGGTAGGACAGGCTTGAAAAATCCAAAAATGATTTTCAGGGTGGGGGATTGAGCAAGGATATATGAAGGTATCAGCGTGACAATTTAGTAATCAGTTTCTTCCTCAATAAATTTAAAGAAAAAACCCAGAGGCAATAAGTTTTTTTGTGAAGACTAATTATGATACTTTGAATTTAAAAATGAATAAATATGCTCTGGAGGAAAAGAAAAGCAAATACATGGAAGATAAAACAGTTTGGTTTCAAGATGAACACTTAAATATAAATTTTGAATGTCTCTTTGCTGGGTAAGGAAACTTTTTCATTCTAACTATGAAGAACTGGAGAGAGAATTTCTTCTCTGGTCATATGCAGAAACTTCAGATCCTTTCTTGCTTCACCTTAAAAATAATTGAATAACATCAGCATCCAAGAATTTGAAGACAGCATCATTAATGGATGGATGATAGTTCAACCTGCCTGAGAGAAACTGCATTTAAGAAGAAAGCCCCGGCCGGGCTCAGTGGCTCAGGCCTGTAATCCCAGCACTTTGGGAGGCCGAGGTGGGCGGATCACGAGGTCAGGAGATCCAGACCATCCTGGCTAACACGGTGAAACCCATCTCTACTAAAAATACAAAAAATTAGCCGGGTGTGGTGACGGGCGCCTGTAGTCCCAGCTACTCGGGAGACTGAGGCAGGAGAATGGCGTAAACCCGGGAGGCGGAGCTTGCAGTGAGCCCAGATCGCGCCAGTGCACTCCAGCCTGGGCAACACAGGGAGTCTCTGTCTCCAAAAAAAAAAAAAAGAAGAAGAAAGCCCCTGATGGCTCAGCCCTTGGTAAGAGTGTATTCCTGCTAAAGATGGAGGTTAAATGCTTAGAATTGCTGACCAGTTACCTCCTTTGCGACGGTTATTAGGCAGAGTAGCCGATTTTTAATTAGATTTAAATGTGTGAATCACTAATGGTTAATGACAAACACTTTAATTATCGGGCCTTTCATTTTTTCTGGAAAGCCTCAGACTGCTCCTGGAATCCTTAATGTGGGCATGTGAAGAATATGGGCATTAATGGGTCTCAGAAGTTTTTCTGTTTTATCTTGTAGACAAAGGTACAAACCGTTAACTCGATTTTATTGAATGTCTCTTCATAGTCAAGATATAGGTTAATGCCTCGGGGCTTGGAGATCCACACCAGGACACAGCCCCACTGGTTGGCTTCATTGCCTGCTCTCTCACTCTCCTGGATCCAGCTCCTGAAAGTGTTTTACTTCTCACCAGGATGCTTCCAGAGGATTTCAACTGATTAGCCAATCAAGGTAAATTCTGATAAGCATAGACCTCTCCACACATATTTAAATCTTATTAGTGGATTCTTCCAGAGAGAAAGCCTTTTGAGATGTAGAGAGATGAAGCTGTGATAGTGGAATGACAGATCTGGGGTTAATAATTCCTGGCAGGGGAGCCTGCCTGGAGTGTCTCATGTCTCTCCAATGATGGCAGATGCCTCCTTGCTAATTAGAAGCTGACTGAACTGGCCGTTCTGAAAGCAGTAGCTCTAGCTATAGCTGAAATGACAGTCACACATGCTTAGTGTAAAAAGGTCTCTGACCATTTAAGTCGTCTTCACACATGATCACAAGTGTCTGCAAATTCCAAAAGCAAAGCATACTTGGTACCATAGACTCTCCATTCCCTGTGGCTTAAGGCTGTCTCTGGCCATCACTCATAGTCTGAGGTATGCTCAGTCTTCTGGAATTTACAGCTATCAGCCAGGATGATGGTATCTTTCCAAGTTGAAAAATGTCTTTCAGATGTTAACTAAAATTTTAAACAAACACTGTTTAGGCAAAGATGTCACAGAGAGGTTATTTACATTTAAGATAGGAGGTACATTTAGTAACATAATCTATGATATTTACAGAAAACTTATTGGACGTTAACTTTTGTCTTCCAACAACCCTGTGATGGAGGTAGTATTATCCTAATTTACAGATGAGAAAACAGACAGAGAGATTAAGTAACTTGCAGAAGGTAACCCAGCTGGTAAGTAGCAGAGCTGGTTCCAAAGCCCGCACTCTGAACTATAATGCTAAAATTTGCATATATAATCTATGTGATTCTTACTTTCAGTTGCATAATTGATTTTGCCACATGGATGAAGACAACTTGAACAAGGGCAACATGGACAGCAGAGAGGCACTAGAGAATGATAGTCTGAAACATGGAGTCCCATGTCACCTAGTAATGAGTTGATCCCCCAGGTCTAGCACATATGGCTGTGAAAGCTTGGGCAAATTGTCTTAGGACCTCAGTTTCCTCATCTGCAAAATGGGGACAATAAGGGTACATAACTCATAGGATTGTAATGGTTATATGCGACAACTGTGACAATACCTAATATTAATTGAATGTTTCTTTTTGTGCCAAAAATGAGAAAGATGGACGTGATTAGCTTTGCCCCGGCATATAGGCATTTTCATTAGCTATTCTTATTATTATTTTATTACCACCTGTCAAACCCATTTTGACAAACTTCAAGAGATCATCAGCTTCTTTTGCCATATCAGAATTTTGACCTACTGAATATGGCTCTTTATAAGTGGGTCAGGGATGGAGCTTGGAAATCTTTTTTGTTATGTACAATTTCACCTATAATTTATTTTCCATTTTAATCTAATGCATAATTGAAAACACTTTTAGAATATCACATTATATATTGCTTCTATTACTCTCAGAAATACTTTGTCTTTGTCATAGGGTATTACTAAATCTAGCTGAATTTCCAACTTCCCAAGAATCTGATAAACAGGCTCATTTTTCTTCACAGATTAGTAAGGAGAAGGAAATTAACTCTGAATCCTGATTCTTATCTATAGTTTAAGGGAAAAAATACAGTTAAAGTGACTTGAAATGATAGTCGTAGTCAAAATGATGGGGTTATTCTGCAGCTGTCAGGGGTACCCATGAGCTGCAAAGTCACACCTGCAATAACAGCCTTGATTTTCTAATCCATTTCACAATCCACTCTTGGCATGAAGCACTTTCTACCTTTCGAACTGTCAGATTCTTGGGCTGAGCAAATTGGGTACAGCTTTTCGATCACGCATTCATTTCCTTCCCAGCTTTAAAACTGATTTCACATTACCAGTATGATTTATCAAGAAGAGAGCCATCTTAAGGCACAAGCCTAAATTATAGAGGCAGCCCTGGGGTGTAGGCAAAAGCACTGCAGAATTTCAGATATAATAAAACAGGGTGAGCCTGCTATTACCTGTGTCCTAGATATAAAAGGTGTTCATCTGATAGCCTGGAACAGCTGGCACCAACACCCCACTTTATTAAGGGGCTGCTGTTTCCATATTTCCAGGCCAGGAAGCCCTATTTCTTAGTAGCTAGAATTGAATTCATTAAAAAAACAAAACAAACCAAGTTTGGATCACTCTTATCAAGCAATCAAGCATAGTCTGTTGATTAGGGCCAGCCTGAAGCCAGCTAGTTGGGTAAAGTTAGCTGTCTTCTTTCCAGTTAGTGTTTCTCACCCCTCCTCCATAGGCCTTCCCAAGGCGTTCAATGCCTATGCTTCCCACTTCCTTCTAGCAAAACCAGCTCTCACACCCTTTAATCAAGCATCAGTACAGTTGACCCTTGAACAATGCAGGAATTAGAGGCTCTGACCTCATGCACAGTAAAAACCTGCATAACTTTTGACTCCCCCAAATTAACTAATAGGCTACTATTGACCAGAAGCCTTACCAAAACATAAACCAATAACATATGTGACTAACACATATTTTATATAGGTATTATATACTATATTCTATGATAAAGTAAACTAGAGAAAAGAAAATGTTATTAAGAAAATCATACAGGGCCAGGTGTGGTGGCTCATGCCTGTAATCCCAACACTTTGGAAGTCTGAGGCAGGTGAATTGCTTGAGCCCAGGAGTTTGAGACCAACCTGGGCAACACAGCAAATACAAAAAATACAAAAATTAGCTGGCATGGTGGCACATGCCTGTAGTTCCAGCTACTTGGGAGACTGAGGTGGGAGGTTCACTTGGGATGTGAGGTTGAGGCTGCAGTGAGCTATGATTGTGTCACTGCACTCCACCTTGGGCAACAGAGTGAGACCCTGTCTCAAAAAAAAAAAAATCATAAGGAAAAGAAAATATATTTACCATCCATTAAATGGAAGTGGACCACCATAAAGATCTTCATTCTCGCCATCTTCACATTGAGTAGGTGAGGAAGAGGGAGAGGACAGGTTCGTCTTGCTGTCTCAGGGGTGGCAGAGGGAGAAGAAAATCCACAACCCACACATAAGTGGAGCTGCACAGTACAAACCCATGTTGTTTAAGGGTCACCTGTACTGTAATGTGCTTGTATCTTCTTAAGGCTTTTACTTTTACTCTCCTAACTCATTACACTGTCAGAGGCCAAATCCCTAATTGAAGGGTTGGGGGACAGTGTGATGGAGGAACAATTGAATGAGAAGATTGGATGTTCAACGTCTGGGTTTTAGATCTGCTATCTATCAGGCTTTTCACCTACCCTTTCACTCTGGGCCCTCAGTTTCTTTATCTGTCAAATGGCTAGGTTGGAGAATCTGGATTTTTATAACTCATAGGCTCATGGATCATTAGTGATGCTCATTCTGCAGAAGAGGAAAGCAAAATACAGTATTATTTCTGTTTTCTGCTCTGATGTTCTGCAATTCTAACAGAGTTGGAATCTAAACTCATGGGGGAACATTTTGAGGATGTTAACACATTATCCCTGAATATATGCCTCACCATGGGCATGGAGATGGGGGAGGAACTGGTATGAATTCAGTGTCTTGTGAAGTGCATGCTGTGGCCTATAGGATTCTCACTACTGCTCTTTGAAGGATATAATGTTACTGTCAAAATGGAGGTGAGGATATTTAAACTTAGGACTTACCCAAGGATATACCACTAGACAGTGGCAAGGTCTATCAGTTTCTCCAGTGTCTACCACAAGACTGGCCCCATGCATAATATCTGACTTGAAAGATAATTCTGGGCAAATTCCTGTGATCCCAGGTGGGAAGTCCCAGCTGCTCTGCTTGTTTGCCCATCCCCAACATTCTTGTGTTCAAAGACTGTGGATTTCTTTAGACTCAGGAGTCCAGCATAAGATGTGTAGTTGTACCTAAGACAGTGCCAACGAACGCACTTTACCTGGGCCAGCTAAAACCACAGGTAGTGGGTAGGTGACCAGCTAGTATTGTTGGAAGAAGACTGAAAGGTCTCCGGTTATAGCCCATCTATTCTCTGTTAGGGTGGTCAACTTGTCTCAATCTCTCTGGGATGTTCTGTTTTTTTTTTTTTTTTTTTTTTTTTTTTTTAATTTTTTTATTACTATACTTCAAGTTCTAGGGTACATGTGCACAACATGCAGATTTGTTACATAGGTATACGTGTGCCATGTTGGCTTGCTGCACCCATTAGCTCATCGTTTATATTAGGTATTTCTCCTAATGCTGTCCCTCACCCAGCCCCCACCCCATGACAGGCCCCGGTGTGTGATGTTCCCCGCCCTGTGTCCAAGTGTTCTCATTGTTCAATTCCCACCTATGAGTGGGGATGTTCTCAGTCTTAAAACTGAAACTCCTAGGTCTAGAGAACTCCCTCTGTCCCAAGAAAATGGAATGGTTGGTCATCCTACAATTTCCTGAGCTCTGAATTTCTGTAACTGGGAGAATATGCCTTATACTCTATATTCAATACAAATAAAACAAATTTCTGCCTGTTGGCATGTTACCTTATCAAACTTGGAGGTTATGTTTGAGATGCAAATAGAGACTTCTACGGAGTATGCAAAGTTTATTTTGGGGCAGGAAGACTCTCAAATGACCCAAAACCTGGATGCAGTAAGAAGCCTCGAGATTATTGGTGGGGAAAGCAATGCCACAGATACTTTCTCATGAGCACAAGCCATGCTCCAGACTGATGCTCCCAATTGCAGGGTTGATTTGCAATCAAGCTGCTTCCCACCTGAGTAAGTCTGTTGGTTAAGAAGCAGGTGAATGGCCACAGAGAATCGTTTGTTTAACCAGGAACTACAGTTATTGGTTCTCTAAAACCAACCTGGGAAAATTGGGTAATTACAATTGCAAGGGGCAAACTCTAACTTAAAGGTACATGCACAGGCTTAGATGTGGATACTGACATAGTTTGGATGTGTGTCCCCACCCAAATATCATATTGAAATGTAATCCGCAATATTGGAGGTGGGGCCTGGTGGGAGGTGATTTGGATCATAGGGCCAGATTTCTCATGAATATACACAGAAAGATTTGCCTCACCCTTGTTCTAACTGAAGGGAGAGAGATTCCCAAAATTCACGAAATGAATGAATTAGGAACCTTCCAGGGAGAAATAGGCACCTTCCAGGGAGAAGAAAAGAGCATTGAATACCATGCCAGGGATTTAACACATACCATTTAATTTGATTCTTTTGGTAACCTTCCTTGTACATCACCATCCCCCTACACTGGGTCCCGTGCATAGATGAGGAAAAGGAGACTCAGGCCCAGGGAGAGGATAAGAGCTTGTGCAAGTTCACATGGCTGTTTGCTCTATCCAGCCTACTAACTGGGGACAGGGCTCAGAGAATGGACTTCCTCAGTTTGCCTGAGGAGGCCCTCTGTGCACAGGAATTACCTGCTAATTTTTGAGACTAGGGAAGCCCACAGTGGGACAGTTATTTAGCACAGCTTCATGTGCCAGTGCCAGGAGGCAACACAGGCTCAGATGTGGATACTGACATAGTTTGGATGTGTGTCCCCACCCAAATCTCATATTGAAAGGTAATCCCCAGTGTTGGAGCTGGGGCCTGATGGGAGGTGATTGGATCCTCGGGCCAGATTTCTTATGAATGATTTAGCAGCATTGCTCTTGGTATTGTCCTTGAGATAGTGAGTGAGTTCTCGTGAGATCTGGTTGTTTAAAAGTATGTAGCACCTTCCCCTTCACTCTCTTGCTTCTGCTTTCACTATGTGAAGTGTCCGCTCTTGCTTTGCCTTCTGCCATGATTGTAAGCTTCCCCAGAAGAGGCCTCCCCAGAAGCCAAGTGATGTTGGGGCTATCCTTGTATAGCCTGCAGAATCATAAGCCAATTAAACCTCTTTTCTTATAAGTTACCCAGTCTCAGGTATTTCTTTATAGTCATGCAAGAACGGCCTAATACACATAACAAAGACAAATGTATCCAGACAGCAAACAGAACTATTGGAAGGTACAGGAACCAGTATATCTAGAGGTAGCCAAGCAAAGTTCCCAAGTGGCCCGCAGCTGGGGGTGCGGCCAAATGTGCCTGAGCATCAGAGTGGGGCATGCAGCTCAACACCACTCTGGCCTCACTCCCTGGAGATTCTGATTCAGGGAGTCTGAGGCAGCATGGAAAGGTGAACTTTAAACAAGCTGACTTAACCACTGCCAATTTGGGAACTACTGATTTACGAAGTAGAACCCAGAACCCAGAAAATGAGGCCTGCATCCTGTTCCTTTCTCAGCTACAGACTAACTTCGTAAGACAATTTTAACTCTTAGGTGCCTTCTGTGATGGTGTGAATAGGTAGGTTGCCTTGTGGGTGGTCAAAACATGGCACAGCATTCATTTATCATCCTCATGTCTCAGTTTCCCCAAATGTATGATGAAGCGATATCTGAAAGCACTGTTCTGAAATCTTGTGAGGATAAGTTAAATGCAGACATGGAGTACTATGAACTCTTTGGAGGAGAGGAATTCCAGTGATTATTAAAATAGCACTTTACTGTAATAGCCAAATGAAGTGCCATTTTAAAATTCTTGATCATCTTGAAGATACAGTTCTTGAGTCATGAAGCCCATAACAATCTCTTTTTTTTTCTTTTTTTTTTTTATTATACTTTAAGTTCTAGGGTACATGTGCATAACGTGCAGGTTTGTTACATATGTATACTTATGCCATGTTGGTGTGCTGCACCCATCAACTCGTCAGCACCCATCAATTCATCATTTATATCATGTATAACTCCCCAACGCAATCCCTCCCTCCTCCCCCCTCCCCATGATAGCCCCGGTGTGTGATGTTCCCCTTCCCGCGTCCAAGTGATCTCATTGTTCAGTTCCCACCTATGAGTGAGAACATGCTGTGTTTGGTTTTCTCTTCTTGTGATAGTTTAACAATCTCTTAATTATTCAGGTGAAAATCAGTTGGAACTATGTGCATCATCTTCCTGTACTTAGAGGGGAAAGCGGCTATCGAGGGTCATTCTCTTCTTTCTTCCCCTGACCACAGGCACTTTATGTAAACCCACGGGTGGGTGTTCATGGGAAGAGGGACCAATCCTTAACCAGTTCATTTGAGTTCCTATTTCATTCAGTAGCTAATACAGGAAACCTTAACAGGGTTTCTGATGTGCAAATAGACTTTGTTTAAAAAGTTCATTTGGAACTTGGAAAACGACAATGTGTCTAAACTGTGGTTAGTTCACCTCCCTTCTCTCACATCCTTAAAAATATCATTTAACAGTTACCTGAAGTCCTGAACAAAGAAGGTGAAAGAACTGGGCAATTACGTTTAGCACTGTGTTTATGGGGTAACACGTAGAGCAAAGAAAAAACAGTTTCCTAACACAGAGACATCGGGAATTGGGGACATTTGCCTTCCCCTAGGAAAAAGGACAGTCTCCCTCTTCAGCTGGCCAGGGGGAGAAGAACACTCGGCTGCACATCGGAGTTGATGGTGGCTCCTATGACGTGGGTGGGTTAGGTTGGGTTTGGGTTTTAAGAATAAGATTGTTGGCTCCTCAGTTGTGGGATGGAGATATTCAGAATCAACTTGTGTCCATCAGCAGATGAATGGATAAAGAAACTGTGGTATACGAACACAGTGGAATACTATGCAGCCTTTAAAAAGAAGGAAATTCTGTCATGTGTGACACAAGGATGGAATTAGAGAACATTATGCTAAATGAAATGAGTCAGGCACAGAAAGATAAATACTGCATGTTCTCACTTTATGTGGGATCTAAAACAATCAAACTCGTAGAAGCAGAGAGTACAATGGCAGTTTCCAGAGGCTTTGGGTAGAGCAGAAAATGGGGAGATGATTGTTAAAAGATACAAAGTCTCAGTTAAACAGGAGGAATATGGGTTTTTTTTTTTTTTTTTTTTTTTTAGTTCTGTTGAACAGCATGGTGAATATAGTTGATAATAGAGTATTGCGCATGTCAAAATTGCTAAGAGAACAAATTTTAAATGTTCTCACCACAAAAAGTGATAAGTATTTAAGGTGATAGATATGCTAATTGGCTTGATTGAATTATTCTACATTGTATTCATAAATCATTATAACCTCACTTTATACCCTAAAACATCACTTTAGGGTAATGTTTTACCGAGATTACTTTAGTCATCTGTCCAACCAGGCCAAGAGGCAGGAAATGGAGGTGATCCTTTGAGACTCTTCTACCCCACCCCACCTCCAGTTCTTTCTTCTTCAGCTGCCTTTCCTTCCCAGCTCCCACCCTCTCCTCCTGCCCCACACCCCACCCTGGCACCTGTTCCATTTCACATTCCTGCAGGGCTTTCCTTTCCCATTGAGCTCTCACCTTAGAAGGCAGATTTGCCAGTAAAAGCTCCAGAGGGTTTTTGCCATCACACCTTTTCTCTTTCTTGGTTCTGTTGTATGGGATGGGGTCTGGTGTGGGCAGAATTCCATCACCCATTAAGGTTTAGTTTATGTCTCCCACACCTCTCCAGCTCTATGCTTTTTAGCTAGAGTATTGAACTTGAGCAAATGTGTAATTTTTGTATGCTTCAGTTTTTATTTACAAAGTGGAGATCATACTTTCCCTCATTTTCATCCTCTTCCCTGTTGAGCTGTTTGTTCTTCCCTCCCACATGCCCTGCTGATTCTCTCCTCTTCCCATGACCTCGGCTGACGGATGTTCAGGCCAGGCCTTCCTCACCTTGAGAAGGGATAGATTCGATGACTTGCCCCCAGCCCCCATTACTGTCCACAGGGGCCTGTGCCACTGTACCGTGTTGTTTCTGAAATGCAGTCATTCCTCACCCACCACAGCAGCCATGGCTGGACTCAAGTACAGACCCTCAGTTGGGGCTCTGGCTTCCTTGCCTTGTCTACCGTTTCTTCTCCTTATACATCCCCTCCTTAGGTACTTCCTCTTGCTATGTCTTACATAGCAAGATAATTCATGCTAGCCTGTTTCCAGGAAAAAATCTCACCACTTCTGGCTTGATATGGTTTGGCTGTGTCCCTACCCAAATCTCATCTTGAATTGTAGCTCCCATAATTCCCTCATGTCATGAAAGGGACCCAGTGGGAGGTAACTGAATCACGGGGGAGAATCTTTCCTGTGCTGTTCTCACCATAGTGAGTAAGTCTCATGAGAGCTGATGGTTTTATAAAGAGGAGTTCCCCTGCACACATTTTCTCTTGCCTGCTGCCATGTAAGGCGTGACTTTGCTCCTCCTTGCCTTCTGCCATGATTGTGAGGCCTTCCCAGCCATGTGGAACTGTGAGTCAAACCTCTTTTCTTTATAAATTACCCAGTCATGGGAATGTCTTTATTAGCAGCATGAGAACAGACTAATGCATGCCCTTTGCTGATACTTTTTCCTCCTCATGGAATATTCTTTCAGCTAAGCAAATTGAGAAACTGTCTAATTTCAGCTCAAATTAAATGCCACCTCCATGACATTTTACTCATGGTAGCAATCACAAGTAAGCCCCTCCCATCCTGTGCTCCCTACCTACAGCACTCATGTGTGCCAGCTGTGAATGCTGTTTGCTGATTCACTTGTCTCCTCTCCTCTACTAGATGATAATGGGAGCCTAAGGAGTGCAGGGGAAAGTTTTGCTTGGAATTAGAAGATGGGACCCTGATGTCAACCTGGTTGTTAACACTGGAAGGTTACTTAGCTTTCCTGGGCTTCAGTTTCCTCATCTATTAAATGAGGTGGTTGACCCAGGTGTCCTTGAAGGTCTCCACCAGCACTAAGTCTCTGTGAACTCTTTAGCAGAACTTTAGGGTCCACCCAACCATGTGTATTTATCTTCTTGCCTTGCCTCTGCCTCTTTCTGGAAGGGGATGAGAATTAGCTGACCATTTTCTCAGTGGCCAGTGGGCTACCCAGTGATGCAGAGGGCACTAAAATGGTAGTTAAGAGAATGGGCCTTGGGTCATTCAGGTTGGAGTTTGAATTCAGCTCTATGCTTTTTAGTTAAAGCATTGAATTTGAGCAAATGAGTAACCTTTGTATACTTCAGTTTTTATTTACAAAATGGAGATCATAGCAACATCGACCTCAGAGGGTTGCTGACAGGTTAAGACGATAATTTAATGAAGATCTCATAATAAACAATAAATAGATGTATGAGTGGTAAAGATCAAACTTCTATCAAGATAATGTGTGGGAGTTACTTAACGAAGTCTGGGTCTCAGCCATGGACGCACATTAAAATCATCTGGGGAGTATTTTTTTAAAAAAAATACCATCGCCTGGGCCCCAGTCCAAATTGAATAAGAATCTCTGGGGGGTAGCATTCTGGCATTGGTATTGTTGAAGCAGCTCTCCAAGATTTTCTAATTTACGGCAAGATTGTGAACCATCGTTCTAACGAGAATTTAGTTGACCCCAAGAGAGGAAAATCCACGTTGAATAACAAATTTCTAAGACAGGCTTTAGAGAAGTTTGAGGAACTTGGGCAAAGAAAGGCCTGCTTCCCCAGTGCAGGGGCCATGAAGTTCTCTAAACTCATGTCTGTCTCCCAGACTCTTCCTAGTAGGCCTAGATAAAAAGCAACCTGCCTGAGCCAGGAATGGCACTTAGGAAATGTCTCGTGACTCTGAGTCCCAACATTTGAAGTCATTCTGGAGGCCTTCAGATCTCTCCCAACCCTCTGATTATATGGATTTAAAATTCAAAATCTCTAGTCAACTACTATTTCCAGTTCCCTGTTCCAAATGTAATTTAATAGGCTGTCACCATGGAAACAGGTATTTCTCCTTGAGGACCAATCCTCCTCTTGAAAATCTGTCTCTTCTATCATTTGATTATGATCAACGAGGGGTCATGAAAAGCGAGATTTATATCCACGGAATATGTGTAAAGAACCTGGATTTAGACTCTTCTGAGGGATGGTACAGCACTTTCTCTGAATCTGTTAAAGTTCCATTTTCGATAATAAGATATTCTTGCCCTTCTGGGAAGGAGGAAAAAAAAAATTCCTGTTTCAAGAATATCGCTCAGTACTAGCTAGATGCGTTTCCAAATGTGAGAAAGTAAAATTATCATTTTAATCTGCCTCATTCTCACTTTTTGGGATCCAAAGGGTAGAATAAAAAACCAGTTTGTTTCAGACTAGTGCCTGTTTCAGACTGGTGCAGGGGGTGCCAGTAGCTCTGGATCAGGGGATCTGTACCCCAGGTTTCCCACCTACTGAAGGGCAATGATCCACACAGCCCTGCTGGGGTCTGCAGTGCTCTTCTGGGCCCTTCTTAATCCTAGCAATTTCTGAAACATGCCCAATCATTTGGCACTTTGGCCTTCACAGATAATGGAGAAAATGGGAAGCAAGTGAGGAGGGAACCAGGTGGGAAACAGAATGTGAGAAAAGGAGAAGAGCAGGAGAGAGAGGCCTCTGGTGAAGAACCACGCAATTGCAGGGAGAAGCAGCGCTTGGCAGGTAAGGTGCCTTGTTGTTCCCAGACCAAACTGAGGGTCGGGCTGCTATTTCTCATGGCCCAATAATGAGATGCAGATGAACTGGGGAGGAAGAGAGTTTTTATTTCTGTAACCGGCTATAGGGAGAAGGCCTGGAAATTATCACCAGACCAACTTCAAATTACAAAGTTTTCCAGAGCTTATATACCTTCTAAGCTATATGTCTGCGTGTAAGTGTGCATTCATCTAAAGACTGAAGTGATTAACTTCTTTTTATCTATAACTAAGGTCTGAGTCCTGAAGACCTTCCTCTGGAGCCTCAGTAAATTTACTTAATTTAAATGGGTCCAGGTGCTGCGGTGATTACCCTTATCTTTTTTCCTGCTAAATCATGGAGGTTCAGACTCCCCAATAAACTGGTTTATGAAGGCCAGGGGAGTTTCTTCAGACTCACAGTGAAACTTATTTAATAATAAATGTGTCCTGTTAAGAATTCCTTTGTTATTTTGTCATGCCTAAGGTTCAAGAAATGCCTAGGCAAAACTCTTGGTGGGCTTTTGTTACACTCCAGCCTTTGTATAAGGGCACTGGCTTTTTTTAGCTTTTAATATTTAACTTAACCTCTCGGTCAGTACTGAAACAGTTGTTATGGAGGCCTGTGTTAGTGAGACCTGGCCTGCCACATTGTCACATGTCACCATAGCGAGGCTGAACTATGCTTCCCAGAATTCCCTTTTCTGCATAATTCAGGTTAGGGTGGGCTGCAAGAGACATCTTGCACAAGACCGGAGAGCATCATATTGTCTGTGCATTCGGTAGCTCGGCACTGTGGCAGCCGTGCACATGTTGTCATTTGTCTGCCGGCTCATGTTGCTGGTGAGAGATGGCAGCAGGCCTGCAGCTACTACACTTCTCCCGGATCCTATCTCAGCTTTTGCAAATCTGGGGCCAGATGGGTGTTTAGCTCCATAAAAAAGAGGCCTGGCTCTGGGTCCTGCAGGATGCCCCATCCTGGAGGTTGGGGATAGTGAGGGAATGACATGGGTTCAGTCCATCCTGCAGGTTCTGGCTTGTCCTTACTGTCCCCAGTGTCTTAATCAGCTTGGGCTGCTGTAACAGAATATGGAGTGGGTGGCTTAATCCACAAACATTTATTTCTCACTGTTCTGGAGGCTGGAAGTCTGAGATCAGGATGCCAGCATGGTCGAGTTCTTGCTGAGGGCCCTCTTCCTGGTTTACAGATGCCTGCTTTCTTGCTTTTCCTTCCAGGATCATCTCTCTGTGTCCCTTTTTACAAGGGCACTAATCCCATCCATGAGGGCTATCATCTCCCAAATGCCCCACTTTCAAATACAATCATATGGAGGATTAGGCTTTAACATACGAAATTTCAGACAGTGCACAAAATTCAGTCCACAGAATCCCCTTTGCATTCATCATTCCTTCTAGGCCATCTGACTTGCAAATTTCAACTTCCAGCATTGGACACAGAGAAACAGCCTTGTAGAAACTAACCAGTGCCTACAATTGCATAAGATGAAATCCCTATGATAAATTCGTGTGGATGTGTGCATGTAAGGCTAGCCTAGCGGTTCTGCGTTTCTGATCAAATTCCGACTGCATCAGCAGGAATGCATGCAGGGGAGGATAGCGTGAAGGGCTAACACCCTTGTTCTGCTTGTGCAGTCACGGGTCCTCTGCCATATCCAAGGGTGGACCAGACTGAGTCAGGCCAGTTCTCTTGGGATGCCTGAAGAATTAGAACTGAGAGAGTCACTCTCTCTCGGTGTGGAGGCTGTAAGAAGTAAAGTTGGGGTGCTGTGGGGAACTGTGTTAGTCTGTAATGGCTGCTGTAAGAAAATATCAAAGACTGGGAAGCTTAAACAACAGAAATTGATTTCCTCACAGTTCCAGAGGCCCTAAGTCCAAGATCAAGGTGTCAGCTGGATTGCTTGCTTCTGAGGTCTTTCTCTTTTCTGTACAGATTACTGCCTTCTCCTGTACCCTCAGGTGGCCTGTCCTCTGTGAACGTACATCCTTGTTGTCTCTTCTTCCTCTTATGAAGACACTAGTCATATGGGATTAGGATCACCCTAACAGCCTCATTTCAACTGAGTGGCCTCTTTAAAGACCTTATCTCCAAATGCGGTCACATTCTGAGGTACTAGGGGCTAGGACTTCCACCATGTGAATATTTGGGGACACAATTCAGCCCCATAACACTGGCTATTGGGGGCAAGTGTGGTGGATATACTTTTTGCCATCTGGAGAAAGCCTGATTGTAGAGAAAGAGAAGAATGTAGCAGACACTCAGAGAGCCATGGAACTGATATACTGTATAGAGAAGACCACAGTCTTTGGGATAGAAGGAACCCAACTTTGTAAGGAAAGTCATTCACAAACTGCCTCTGTAGATGACTCGTGACACAGCTTGTAGGAATTTATCACTCCCAGCATATAAACTGTCTGATGGTTTGTCCTGCAGCATGGTCAGGTCTCTAGGCTGTTTTCCCAGCTGCGGAGCTCACAGGTGTCTGTGCATGAGTCTATTGTAGTTGGAGCATCTTCCCAGCCACGAGACAGGGACTGATGTCGGGATCAGCAAAACAGCTCTACTAGTAACAGCAAGACACCTTTTTTCCTATTATTATTTGAAATTATCTATGACTTTTTTCTCCCCTCTAGTGCTATAAACTGAAACAAATTTTCTAGAAAGCTCTTTGTATGTTTTAGACATTCTTTTCATAACCTACAAACTAACTGTATATTAATAAACTATTACCTCCATTCAATCACATGCCAAACTCGCAGAAGCCCAATCACTTTTCAGTAATATGTGCCAATGAACCAACCCATGTTTATTGAGTCTGATTATAAATGAAGCTCAGCAGTAGGGAATGCAAGAGATTCAAAGATGGTGAGGACAAGCTCCTCAATCTCAAAAATCTTACCATCTCGATGAGCTCAGGGACCAAGGCCCTGAACTAGCCATCTACACCTCAGAGTCAAGGTTAAAGCATAATTTTAGTTTTGATTCAGTCCCTTGGCCAGAGGAGCAGAATTGCCAAATTATAGCCATGAACAAGCACTTAAGTAGCTTAGCTTTGTCTATAGGAGGGTCTCTGGACAGCTGAGCAAATTCATAGCCTTTACTCTTTAGTGTTTACATCTTCCATGCATTTTTTATGAATTCCAAAACAATGTGGCTATGCCACAGAAATGGAAGTCACCAGTCTTTGCTAGTGTACTGCTTGTATACAAGTTGCTTTGGATTTCTTTGATGTCTGGGCCCTGGGTGGTCTCTCAGTTCTGCCCATGGCAGTAGCTGACAGTGCTCTGTGGTTGTAGGAATATCTGGAAGGAGCAGGAAAGAGGTACAGATGCAATGAGTGGGACTCGTTTGGTGGGTTGACTGCTGATATAGTTCAGTGTCTGGTTACTGCTTTGAACAATTAGGTGAAAAAGATCGTGCTGACCTATCCAGCACAGCCTCTGCGTAACGAACACTTCACAGAGTAGTGAAATACGGACACACAAGGCAATCATTATATATTATAACACACACCTTATTGGTTCTGTTTCTATGAAGAACCTTCATACATCATCTAAGGAAATTTCTCAAATGTCCCAATCCAAGAAGTGTTCCTAGATAAAATCTAGGATGCCCTGTTAAATTGAAATTGCACATATACCACAAATAATTTCTTATTATAAGTATGCCTCATGCAATATTTAGGACATACTTATAATAAAAAGTTGTTTATTGTTTATCTCAAATTCAAATTTAGCTGTGGGTCTTGTATTTTTATTTGCTAATCTGGCAACCCAACATCTAGGTACTGCTGTTTTTGTAACATCTGCCAGAGCTACACGCCACAGCCATCACTGCCTGCAAGAGAGGCTGGGAAATGTAGTGCTGTTAACCAAGAACATTGTTGCAGTCAAGAACATAGGAGTTTTGGTAATAAGGGAGACGGAGATGATGGATAATGGATATTGGGTGGGCAACTCCTGTAAAGTCCAGGTGACCCTTTTACCACATGTGAGATGGGTATAAGTATATTGATAATATTGTTAGCAGCTATCCCATATTATGTTCTTACTTTGTGTCATGAACCATGCTAAGAGCTTTTCATACACTTTCTCGTTTAATCTCCACAACAACATTATTGCTACCCCCATTTTGCAGAGTAGAAGCCTTATCCCATGGCACAGGCTAAGAGCGATTTAGTTGTTTGAGGTCACACAGCTGAGTTGCTGAGTTAGGGCTAGAATCCACACTGATGTGGTTCCAAAGCTGATGCTTTTGATATTTTTTTTCCCAACAACAATTCTGTGTGCCTACCATGTGCCACGCACTGAACAAAGTGTCGAGTTATTAGAGTAAACAAAGAAGACAGTCTTCACCATCAAGGAGATTACTTCCCATTATTGAGGCCTTTGGGAGGAGGTAATAAGGGTAGGGCCCTAATTCGATGAAGTAATATTTTTATAAAAAGAGGAAGAGACAGCCAGACATGGTGGCTCACGCCTGTAATCCCAGCACTTTGGGAGGCTGAGGTAGGCGGATCATGAGGTCAAGAGATCAAGACCATCCTGGCCAACATGGTGAAACCTCGTCTCTACTAAAAAAAAAAAAAAAATTAGCTGGGCATGGTGGCGGGCGCCTGTAGTACCAGCTACTTGGGAGGCTGAGGCAGGAGAATCGCTTAAACCTGGGAGGCAAAGGTTGCAGTGAGCTGAGATCACACCACTGCACTCCAGCCTGGCAACACAGCAAGACCATCTCAAAAAGAAAAGGAAGAGACACTAGAGACCTCCCTCTCTCTCTCTACATGTGCATAGAGGAAAGGCCATGTGAAGACAAAGCAAGAAGGCAATGGTCTACAAACCAGGAAGAGAGCCCTCACCAGAAACCAACCCTGACAGCACCTTGATCATGGACCTCCAGTTTGCAGAACTGTGAGAAAATAAATGTCTGTTGTTGAAGCCACTCAGCCTATGGCATTTCATTATGGGAGCCCCAGAAGACTAATATACCCCCCTATTAATAGGGAGAAACATAAATAAAATCAGTACATATGGAATAAATAAGTAGTGAAAAGAATCAGAGGTCGTGGAGTACTAAGGATTGTGTCAGCTCTTTAGAAAGGAATCTCAACACACTGAGATGTGGCATTTGGGCAGAGACTCGAGGGGTGCAAGCGAATGAGACATGATGTCTGGGCAGGATGCTTCAGGCAGAGGGAGCTCAGAGTCCTCCAGGAGGAGCCTGCACTGTGCCTGGAGATGGAGAGCACAGGGCAGAGTGGTGGGAAATGAGGATGGAGAGTCAGGGCCAGGTCACGTGTGAAAGCCTGGGGTTCTAAGTATGATGGGAAGCCGCAGAGGAATGACATGTCTGAACTTCATTTCTGTAAGATCAATAACTCTGGCTGCTGTGTAAAAAACCGAACCATAAGCAGAGGAGAGTGGGAGTCGGGAGATCAGTTAGGAGGCCACTTGAGTAGGGCAGATGAGAGAGGATTTAGCTTGAAATAGCCTCATAGACGTGGGGGTGGTGGAAAGTAGCCAGATTTCAGGATATATTTAGAGAAAGAACAGTCAGTAATGAATCTGAGCAACTGGAAGGAGTGAATTGTCATTTGCTTAGATAGATTCATGTTCAGCGATGGAAATCAAGAGCTGTGGGCATTGGTGGGGGACCTTAAAGGGATCCCTCATGAGTGCCACCCCCTTCTCTGCCTGAGAAATAAAAGAAAGACTAGAGATAGGCACTGAAATATTACTTTCACTACTGATAGAGGACAACTGGGTGTAGCCGCTTAGAGTGGGATCAAATCACCCCCTAACCAAACTCCAGAATTAGGCCAACTTACCTCTCAGCCCCAGGCAATGCTGTCCAGGTCGAGCTCCTCAGTGAATCTTTGAGCACAGGAGAAAACATGTGTTCTCTGCTCCCAAGTGAGCATGCCCAGACTTTACTCATCAGAACCCCCGAGGCAGTGGAGTGAGTCAAGGGCAGAGTGAGGCCTAGAGTTCCATGAATTGAACTGCTTTCACAGGAAGAGAACACCAGGAATGGACAAGACACATTTTCTGCTAATAGATGTGTTAAGTTCGAGGCCCTTCAGATGTCCAGGTGGAGTAAGGAGATGGCTAGATAAGCCTGGTGCTCATGGGAGTGATTGGATTTATAATAAAGATTTGGGGTCATCAGTGTACTTTTGTTAATTAAAGGCATGGGACTGGCTGAAAGAACATACAAAGGAGAGGCCTGGGCACTCTGAGACTTAAAGGCCAGAAGGATGCTTAGGGAAGAATCCAGCAAAAGAGAAGACATAGCCAGTGGGGTAGGAGGACAGTTGAGAGCTCAGTGAGGAAACTTGCAAGAAACAGAAAGCAATTCACTGTGTTGAATGCTGCTGAGAGGTACAACTCTGGGTCGTTGGATCTGCAAGAGGGAGTTGTTGCATCATGAAGAATTTATCTGGTCATTATCTCTGTTCCTTGGAGGGAGATTCTAAATTTTTTGAATTTCCCAAGCAATAGGAGTGTCTTTGCTATTCATGGTGGGCCCTGATAGTTTTTGCTAATGAAATGACTCCAGATGACTAACAAGAGGAGGAGGGCCAGCATGGTGGCTCATGCCTATAATTCCAGCACTTTGGGAGGCCGAGGCAGGTGGATTGCTTTGAGCTCAGGAGTTCGAGACCAGTGGATCAATTTGAACTCAGGAGTTGGAGACCAGCATGGCAAACGTGGCAAAACCCTGTCTGTACTAAAAATACAAAAATTAGCCGGGTGTCATGGCACACGCCTATAATCCCAGCTACTCAGAAGGCTGAGGCTGGATAATTACTTCAGCCTGGGAGGTGAGGTTGTAGTGAGCTGAGATTGCACCATTGCACTCCAGCCTGGGTGACAGAGTGAAACCCTGTCTCAAAAAGAAAAAAAAAAAAAACAACGGGGCTGGTCATGCCAGGAAAACCAACTATGTGATTAGCAGGTTTGGTCTTTGAGCCACATGGTATCAGGCTGATTTCCAGACACTTGGAGTGTGAAGAGGGTCTTGAGTTGAGATTGATTTAAATCTTGTAGCCAATGATTCAATCAATCATGCCTCTGTAATGAAACCTCACTAAAAACTCTGGCCACTGAAGTGTGTTGGAGTTTCCTGGTTGGTGAACACATCTATGTGCTGGGAGAGTGGGGCACCCTGATTCCATGGGGATGAAAGCTTGTGTTCAGCATCCTCCCGTATCTCACCCTATGTGTCTCTTCATTTGACTAGCCCTGATTTATATCCTTGATAATAAAACCATAGCTATAAATATAGTACTTGGTGAAAATCTGTGAGTTGTTCTAGTGAACTATCAAACCTGAGGGTCATGGGAATCTCTGAATTTGTAGCCAGTTTTTCAGAAGGGCAGATGGCCTGGAGATCCCCAAACTTGTGCCTAGTGTTTGAAGGGAGGGCAGTCTTATGAAGGACTGAGCCCTTAACTTGTGGGGCATCAGGGCTAACTCTGGGTGGTCAGTGTTAGGATGCATTGTAAGGCCCCCCAGTATTACAGGGGCCCACTGGTAGCATTGATGAGTGTGATTTCACTGGTGTGGTAGGAATGGAAGCTTGATTATAGTTGCTTTAGAAGAGAATATGAGGAAGTAAGTGGAGACACAAGTATAGACAACTGCTTTGGGAGTTTTTCTGGAAAGGGGAACAGAAAAATACAATGGTAGAATGACACTAAACTGCCCTCTAACGTTGATTATTGATGTATAAGGGTGTAAAGCCCTAGATAGACATTTGTAAAAGTTATTTTGAAAGAGCAGGTATGTATTATGTGGTGTTATGGTTTGAATATGGTCCCTCCAAAATTCAGATGTTGCCAATGCATTAAGAGGTGGAGCCTTTAAGAGGTGATTAGGCCATGAGGACTCTTCCCTTGCAAATGGGATTAAGGTCCTTATAAAAGAGGCTTCACACAGCATTCAATGTCTTGCTCGTTTGATTTCTGCCACATGAGGATGCAGCATTTGTCCTCTCCAGAGGAGGCAGCTCTCACCAGACAGCCAAACCTGCTAGCACCTGTATCTTGGACTTTTCATCTTCCAGAATTATGGGAAATGAATTTTCTGTTCTTTATCAGTTACCTAGTCTGTGGTATTCTGTTATAGCAGCACAAAATGGACTAAGATGTGGCCATGGTTAACAAGTTGTATGGAAAGAGTATCCCACAGTAGGTAGAGAAGTAATGTTGAAATACTTGAATGGCACAGTTGATCTGAGGACAAAGAAAGGTGAGGAACATGGCAGGGAAAGCAATGGGAACTGAGCCAAAGTGGGGCTGCCTAGGGAGGTGGGGGCCTGGATGACTAACGAGTGGGGCCACCACTGCCCTGAGGGATTCCAAGTATCACAAAGACCCCAGCAAGAGAATCATTTTACAGATTGATTGATGAGGCTCCTCAGCATTAACTGCCTGTACAATGACTGAGAGCAGGCAATGTGTACTCCGTGAACTGAGAGTTTATGCCTTTTTTTTTTTTTTTTTTTCCTGAGATGGAGTCTCACTCTGTCACTCAGGCTAGAGTGCAATGGCATGATCATGGCTCACTGCAACCTCTGCCTCCTGGGTTCAAGCAATTCTTCTGGTTCAGCCTCCTGAGTAGCTGGGATTACAGGTGTGCACCACTATGCTTGCCTAATTTTTGTATTTTAGTAGAGATGAGGGTTCGCCATGTTGGCCAGGCTGGTCTTGAACTCCTGAAGTCAGGGTGATCTGCCTGCCTTGGCCTCCCAAAGTGTTGGGGTTACAGGCGTGAGCCGCTGTGCCTGGCCTGAGTTTATGCCTTTCTACTTAGTATCCCCAGCACGGTATTTGGCATAAAGTACACATTCAATAAGTGCTTGCTGAATGAATGAAGCTTCCCTGAGGATACCCACTTTGTCTAGCTTGAACCTCAAATTCTTCCAAACTGTGCCTTCAGATCGCCTAAATATCAACTGGGCAGATAAAGTGCTGGTGAGCCAGAACTGGACAGTCACCTACTGGGGACTTTTGAAAAGGAACTCCTGAATGTAGATGGCCCCTCTTGTCTTTGTCAGCATAAGATTCCTTGGCTCCATGACCTCTAGAGAGGCTAAGAGAATAATAATAATGACAATAATTAGAATATCAATAATTAACACATAATTCTTACAATATCCTAGGCACGGAGGTAAACAATTGGCTTCATTATTTCATTTAATAATACCTATGAGGTGGGTGCCATTACTATCTCCATTTAACAGATGAGGAAACTGAGGTATAGAAAGAACAAGTGACTTGCTCAAGGTTGTCCATGTGTACGTGATAGTCTTGATACGTAGCTTGTCTTAGCCACTAAGCCAGATTGCCTTCAATGTAGAATCACCTGGGGAGCTCTGAAACCTCTCCATACCCAGGTTCTACCCACGATCAATTACATCGGAATGGCCATGGTGGGAGTGGGCATCAGTATTGTTTAAAGATTCCCAGCTGATTCCAATGGGCGGTAAAGTTTTGGAATCGCCTGTGTGCCTATGTTGCCTCTCCAATGAAGGTAAAAGAGGCCAGTTGCTGAGCTGGGGTGGACAGGGGTGATCTCTCCTCCTTTCCTGCCCTCAGGTACCAGGGCAGAGTGTCTCAGATGGAAGTCATGTGAACAGAGAGACTGAGATTCTTTATTTGTAACTTTTAATTACAAGTTCTCATTCCTACCCCACAGACTCAGGTGAGAGGGCAAGCCGAACTATTATAGAAAAAAAGGATTAAATGGCTATAAGATTTATTATTGTTATTTTTGTCATCATTCCATAATTTAGATCAGCCAGAACAGTTGTGTTCATTTTAATAAGCTAATGAGTACCATGGGAGAGCCACCTCCAATGTTTCGTGATGATGTATTACATTCAACGTTAACTGCCTAGGCAAAAAAAAAAAAGGCACTGCTCCTCACTTTCCCAGTCATCACCCCCACAGGGAAATTCCTCAGCCTTAAGCTGAATATTCCTGCTGAGTATTTAACCTAGAAACTGAAAAGCCTGTTAATTTATAGAAAGTCTAGCAGGAGAGATCATAAATGACTCTCCCTCTCCATTCGGCGTATGTGTGGAGGAATTTGAAGAATAGGGCCTGTCTTGATTTTGTGGTGTAGCAAGGCCTGGCCATCGATTACAGCCAATAAAACAAAGCAGAGAGCCCAAGGGTTGTGGAAGGCACAAAGCAGTTGGCACCATCTGCAATATTTCAGGGCACAGAGTACAGAACGACTTTGGAGTGAGGGTGAGAGGTTACGTTCTAGATGATGCGGCACATAGAAATAATGCATTGTTTGCAAAAAGCACATGACAGCCATGCTTAGGGGGAGGGCAGGGAATGAAGGCACAACACAGCCTGTCACAGAACAGGGTGGCCTTTTCCTCTCCTGGCACCTGTGTCTGCCTTCTTTTATGGTGCGGGGAGGGTGCTGTTATGTTTCTGGAACCTTCTCTAGCAAAGTTAAGAATGGCAGCAGGGGCAAGGGAAAGGGTGGAGTATATGGGGCATATATGTGAAAGGAAGAATTACCTTTCAGGATGAGGTGGGGGGATGTTACCTATTAGCATCTGCATTTGTTTCTTATTGCTGCCTAATAAATTATCATACATTTAGTAGCTTAAAACAACACCTGCTTATGAACTCACTGTTCTGAGGTCAAAAGGTTGGGTGCAGCATGTCTGGGTTCTCTATTCAGAATTTTGCAAGGCTGAAATTGAGGTGTTGACCAGATACTGGTCTTGTTAGAAGGCATGACTGAAAAAGAATCCACTTCCCAATCTCATCTGTGTCGTTGCCACAATTCAGTTCCTTATAGTTGTAGGACCGGGGTCCTGTTTCCTGGTTGGCCATCAGCTGATGACCACCTGTGTTCCTTGCCTGTGACCTCCTCCATCTTCAGCGGCAGAAATAGGGAATGTTCCCTACAATTAAATCTCTCTTGCTAAGAATAGTCCTGGCTCTTGAGAGTTTACTTGATTAGGTGAGGCCCACCAATAGTGATCTCCGTTTCTTGAGGTCAACTGTTTTGGGACCTTGGTTACACTGACAAAATCCCATCACAGCAGCACCTAGATTCATGTTTGATTAAATAACTGGGAGAAAGGGGGTATACAGCAGGGGACAGGGCAATCTTGGGTACCGTCTTAAAATTCTAACCCCATCTCTACTAAAAATACAAAAATTAGCCGGGCATGGTAGTGGGTGCCTGTAAGCCCAGTTACTTGGGTAGTTGAGGCAGGAGAATCACTTGAACCCGGGACGCAGAGGCTTCAGTGAGCCAAGATCGTGGCATTGAACTCCAGCCTGGGTGACAAGAGTAAAACTTCATCTAAAAAAAAAAAAAAAAAAAAAAAAAAAAAAAAAAAAAAAAAAAAAAAAAATCTGCCTACAGCAGCATCTTAGGCAAAGTTCCTAAAAACATATGAGTGAGTATGAGCAGGGTATGGACCCAATTTCTGGGCATATCCACAGCCCTAATTGTTCACTACAATGCTTGGTCTGTGAAGCTAGCCTTAGAATGGTAATAAAGGCAGTGAATGTTTGTTTTATCGATGGCTAATGGAAATGCTAACATCAACTCATCAAGGAGACCTAAGGCTGAACTTTCCACCGATTTACTGCAGGCTCAGTGAGGAAGGAGAGCTGGCGCTGTTGGAGGAGGGGAAATACAGAAGCATCTTGATGAAAGTAGCTTTATTATACTGTCCACTTAGATGCTGCATATCACATGTTAAAACAACGAGCAAAATATTATGTTAGAAATAAAATGTTAGAGGACATTTAAAAAAATATCTTTGTAAAGGGAAATAATTATTAATTCTTTCTCTGATGAGGCAAAGACAGAGCCCACTAGGAGATGCAGAGTGTAGACCCTGCTGAGGAATGTGGCTCACGTGATATGAAAGGCCACAGCATAGAGTTTCGTGGGGAAGAAGCATAAAAACAAACCAAGGGTGGTTGAGTTGCCTAGAGAGGAGGAGGTAAGAATTGAAGAGGCTCCAACGACATAACTCTGCCAATGCCTATGGGATTTCTTTTTTTTTTTTTTTTGAGAGGGAGTCTCACTCTGTCACCCAGGCTGGAGTGCAGTGGCCGGATCTCAGCTCATTGCAAGCTCCGCCTCCCGGGTTTACGCCATTCTCCTGCCTCAGCCTCCCGAGTAGCTGGGACTACAGGCGCCCGCCACCTCACCCGGCTAGTTTTTTGTATTTTTTTTTTTAGTAGAGACGGGGTTTCACCGGGTTAGCCAGGATGGTCTCGATCTCCTGACCTCGTGATCCACCTGTCTCGGCTTCCCAAAGTGCTAGGATTACAGCCTATGGGATTTCTTAGCAGAGTGAAAATTATTGATATAAACATTGATTTATCTTTGAGTCACTCACATACTAAGTGCCAGACATTTGGCTGGATGCGGGAATACAAACATGTCCCCTTTCCTCCAAGAGCTCACAATGGGAGAGACGAGGACAAAGGAGGAAAGTTGTAATGTCCAGGGCTGAGTGTAGGGAGAGCAATGCACTCGGGAGGTGGCATAGCCCGGAGCATGCACCCAACTCCACCAAAGAGGGTGTGTCAGAAAAGCCTGAGTCCAGTGTCACAGGGGGACCAGAACAATTTGATACTTGTCCACCTTCAAGATATGTGCATCTCATAGGTAACAAGAATGCCTGGCCTAGTGCCAGACTCCAAAGGAGCATTCGGGAAACATTAATCATCATGGTCATCTCATACTGTGGCCCCTTCCCCCTCCCCCACATACCTTCTTAGAATTTTGGGTCTGGAAGGGGCTGTAGATCAAGTCAGATCTACTCATTGTCATGTGGAAACTAAGTGCTGCAAGGTGAACAGCCCAACCAAAGGCACACAGTTTGTTCATCGCTGGTGTAGTTAGCACTCCTGTTTCCCAACCAGAGTGCTTTTTCAGTGGCTCTCAAATTTAAGCATGCATCAGAAGCACCTGGAGAGCTTGAGAAACCAGAGATTGCTGGGCCCTCCTGCCAGAGATTCTGATTATTCAGTTAGTCTGGGTGGGGCCTGAGAATCTGCATTTCTTTCCTCCTTTTTCTTTTTTTGAGATGGGGTCTCGCTCTGTTGTCCAGGCTGGAGTGCAGTGGTGCGATCATGGCTCACTGCAGCCTTAAACTTTTGGGCTCAAGCAATCCTCCCAACTCAGCCTCCTGAATAGCTGGGACTACTGGGGTTCACTACCATGCCTGGCTAATTAAATTTTTTTTAATAGTGACTGGGTCTCCTTACGTTGCCCAGGCTGGTCTCAAACTCCTGGTCTCAAGTGATCCTCCCTCCTACGGCCTCCAAAGTACTGGGACTACAGGCATGAGCCACCACAGCCCGGCCAAGAATCTGGTCCAGGTGATGCTGATGCTGCGGGTGCTTTGAAAGCAACTGCTCTGTATTATGCTCTCTCATTCACTGCTGTACAAAGTGCTTGCAAAGGGTTAACAGAACATCAAATGGTTGGTAATTTTACAATGGACATTGACAAATGTGGCCTTGGAGGAAACTCACTAGAGTGAGGAATGACTCCCCAGAGGAAATGGCCAAAAGGTTTTCACCAGGGTGGTGAGCGGGGAGGATTTCAGGAAGGTTGGGATTAAGGAGGAAGCCATTTGCCTGCCTACACCCTCCTGTATCCCCATGTTGGTGACAGAACAAAAGATAGAGCAGTCAGCATTACCTGAAGTGACTTGGAGGTGATTAATACTCAGAGCTCCTGGAGCAGAAAGGTGGGCATGCAAGTTGCAATTAAGATGATAAAGAACGCTGCTTAGCAGCAAGCTGGGGTGTGAGGCTGGTGAGGAGGAGGGCTACTGCCTGTCTCTTGCTCTGCGGAGACCGCTTCTGAGATATAGGGATGGGGTTTATCATGCTTCCAGGCTCATCAGGAGAGAGAAGAAAGGTAATTAGAAAGGTTATTTTCAAGACATGGGAGTTGTTTTTTCTTTGTTTGTTTGTTTGTTTGTTTCCCTCCCTGGAAGGAAGGATGGAGACTCCAGCAGTTACTGATAACCACGTTGATGAGGATTTCATGGGTGGCGGGTAGAAAAAGTGATCATGATTTGGTTTAAATTCAGACTGTGTCTAGCCTAGCTAGTAATTGATGGAAGGAAGTAAATGACCCGAGGGGGCTCTCAGTGTGATTCATAAGTCTTGTGTGAAATGTGAAGGCAGCACAGGTTACATACACAGAGCCAGCCCTACCATATGGAAGAAAATCATTTCCAGTGCCTCTTTGTCTCCTATTTCTGTGCTCTTTCTGCTATTTTGGACACCCTGACCTTTCTCTCCAGGGCTAAGTGGAAGCTCTGAGGCATCATAAAAATTCTTATTCCCCAAGTAAACTGCTGTAGGGTGCATTAACTAAATTCACACTAACTCACCAAATGGTGACTTAATGCCTCTATTTAGGTCACTGTCTAATTCTGACAAATAACCCTATAATGGTGGAAGGGAGGCGGAGAGGGGCAGAGGTTCGCAGCAGATGTGTGTATCCACCTGCCCTTAACATTTCTGCTTGAATGTCTAATTCGCATCTCACTTGCCATGGCCAAACCTGAACCCTACCTTTGCCGCTTGCCTTACCCCGACGTGTTCCTCTTAGTCTTCTCCACCGCACGAAATGGTGCTAGGTTTCATCTTTGAATCCTCTCAGGCAAATCCATCAGCCGTATCTGGTAGTATCTTTTTAGATTTACCTTCAAAGCACATACTGAATTCAACCTCCTCTCACCTCTGTGTTCCCACCTTAATTTAAGCCTTAGCCACTCGCATCTCTTGCTTCAAATATGGCAGCCTGGACTCCTGTGTCCACACTCTGTCATTACAGGTAGTTGTGCACAGAGCAGCTCTTTAAAACAATTCATCTTTAAAGCAAAAACAAGCAAAAGAAGGAGATCAGATTATGTTGCTTCCTCTGACCTCAACTTCCCTATGGTTTCCCCCAACAATCAGCCTAAAATCCCCCGTTCTTACTGTGTCTGTCAGGCTCTACCTGACTTGACCCCGCCCAGCCCCTCCATTTCACCTTCCTCTCCCTCTGACTCCCTCACCCTGCCCTGGCCACGTTCTTTCATCTGCCCTTTGAACACCCCTCTCTCATTCCCATCCCAGAGACTTGGCACTTGTTTTCCTCTCTGACTGGAACATCAGTGTGTGCAGATGGTGGATGGATGGAGAACATCCCTGGCAACACTACTCACCCCACCACCCTGAACTCCCAACTTCTTTACCCTGCTTTATTTTTTTTTTAATGGAGTTTTGTCCTCTGGTTTGTCTATGTATTTCTTGTCTATCTACCCCTGAGAACATAAGCTCTTTGAGGGCAGGAACTTTGTCATGTTCATGACTGTACTTCACAGTGAGAATAGTGCCTGGCATAGGGAGGGTATCCAGAAGTATTTGTTGGAGGAGCGAGTTCTATTTATTCAGGGCCTCCTAGCTACTAGGGTTTGGGTATGAACTGGGTCATTTATGCCAGTCACAACCCTTGAAGTGGGTATTGTTGTCATTCTTTTACACATGAGGAAATGGGAACTCAGAGAGCCTATGTGACATTTCCAGGATGACACAGTTGGGAAATGGTGACACTGGAATCTGACTTTTGGCCCTGGCAGATTAATAAATCTGATGTGTTAGGGCTGATATGGTTTGGCTCTGTGTCCCCACCTAAATCTCATCTCAGATTCTAATCCCCACATGTCTGGGGAGGAACCAGGTGGGAGGTGATTGGATAGTGAGTGAGTTGTCATGACAGCTGATGGTTTTAAAGTGTGGCACTTTCTCATTCTTGCTCACACTCTCTCTTGCCACCTCGTGAAGAAGGTACTCGCTTCTCCTTGCCTTCTGTCATGACTGTAAGTTTCTTGAGGCTTCCACAGCCATGCAGAACTATGAGTCAATTAAACCTCCTTTCTTTATAAATTACCCAGTCTCTGGTAGTATCTTTATAGCAGTATGAGAAGACTAATACAAGGCAAATGAGTCCTCCGAACACATTTCTAATGATGACAGCAATAAGGACCAGTACTTACCAAGTGCCGATACTGTGCTGAAGACTGTTTATTTTCTTCTTAACCTTCTTAGAAATCCTTTGAATCTTTATTTTGTAACAAGAGGAAACAGGAAGCACAGAAAAGTTTAGCAACTTTTCCAAGGTCATTTGGTGGTAAGTAGTGGAGGCAGGATTTGAACCCAGATGACTGGGCTCCAGAGCCTTCCCACACAGACTGACAGACTCTGTCCTGGGTCTGTGCATATAAACCATTCCTCATCCCTGAACCCCCTGTCATTCTCACCACAAGGGCTGTGCCTTTGTCTGTCTTGTTTTGTTTTGTTTTTTTCTTTTTTTTTTTCTTTACCTGAAACATCCAAAAGACTGTCTGGCACTGAGTGGAAAATTACTTATGTTGAATAAATGAAGGAAGCAGTGAAAGTTTCAAGAGGGAATTTTTAAATCATCTAATTAAAATTTCCCCTTTGAGCCAGTAAGTCGTTAACAAATGTTACCATCACAAATGTCTAATGTGAAAAAGAGTTGGCCTGTAAGTTTTTGACTGTATAGAAGCATGAAACAGATACTTATATTTATACAAGGGGAAATATATTACATCTAGAACTCTGTAATATTGTTCTTTCTGACACATTTTAGAATCTGGAAAGGATAGAGCATTAATAAGGGCCAGCAGAGCAGATGCAGGGCTGAAACCGAGGAAAGTGCTATGAATATTCATACGTAACACTCATAGAAATGTTTGTGTGTGTACACAAATGTCAGTGTACATGTACAGTGTTTGTATGTAAGTGTGTGTATTATTCAGGGTCTAGTTCAGAAACAGCATCCATGCTAGTTACTTTAACAGAGAGAATTTACTATAGGCAATTGAATAAACAGCTGTTGAAAGACAGGAAAGCAAAAGTGTTCATGAATGAACACAGAAATACTCACCGGAGGAAGCCACTGGAACCTCTAGGACTGGGAGAATGAAGGGGAGAGTTTGGGTTTATTGGAAACCAAAAGCTTGGAGGGAGGCTTCACATGAATGACAGATCTCCAGGGAGAGGACCCTGTCTAACTGCTACTGGTACCCCCAGAGCTTGGAGGAGGAGCCCCTGGAACTGGGACTTAGAGAAGGAGCTGCTACGCATGTGCCTCCTGGGACAGGTTCCAGGTTCCAGGAGAGTGAAAAGCAGCTGGAAATCAGAGCCACCTGTCACTGGAACCTATGTGCAGGTGCCAGGATGGAGGGCTATTCCTTGGGTGCTGCTGACAAGAATGGCATCGAGTCCCTTGTTCTGCTCCCACCTTCTAGTCCTCTTCCTGTGCCTGCTACTGGTTGCTTAAGAGGGAAATAGGGAGGCAGCTGGCAAAGGAAAGAGGGAGTTTGCCAAGTTCTGGCCCCAGGATCACCAAACAGATTGAGGAAGGAGAATTTAGAACAGAGAGATGACATTTAATAACAGACAGGCAAAGATCCTTTTCCCGTGCTGATTATCCTCGCATAGCCTTTACGGCAGAGCAAACATTTATTCAGACCTAAATCATGTACCAAGCTGTTCATCACTCATCTCACTGGAAGTTTTCCTGTCAAATAATAGCTTTCCCTACTCCAGTCCTCACGAAGGTGTGGCTACCTAATCTCTATTTTCAACAACATAACAACTCTAATTCAGTTAAATAACAGTAAAACAGCTAACATTTATTGATTATTTACTGTGTGCTAGGTGCATAATATTTATACACTTTATCTCATATAATCCTCATTATAACCCTACCAGATAGGTATTATATTTATCTCCAAGTTACAGATGAGAAAGTGAGGCACTTTAAAATTAACCGATTGACTCAATTTTACAAGTTTATACATGGCCAAGGCCCAGGACACATGTTCTTACCTTTTCCACTTTACTGCCTCTAGCCATCTACTGAATAGCTCTGACCTCAGCTGACTTGGGCACTAGAGTTGTGATTAGAATAAGTGCTTTAGAACCAGATAAAGCTGGTTTTAAGTCTGAGCTACTGTTCTTGCTTGCTAAATGGCATTGAAGAAATTGATTAAATTGATTAGAAATTGATGAGAAATTGATGACTAAGCCTCCACTTCCTTATGAACAAGGGAATAAAGATTGTGTCTGCCACAGAGATTATCGTTAAGAATTAAATGAGATAATTCTTATTAACCACATAGTGCGATTCATTACACGTAAGTGCTAACAACAGGTGGCTATTTATAATGGATAATTATCCATTGTTTTGCAGTGTAAAATCGAGAAAGTCTTTGTACTTCAGTTGCGTTACCTGAGAAAGGTGGTAGTTTGTGGCCCACCTCTAAGGGAGACTTCTAGACAATTTTTGGAGGGGACCATTCAGCAGCTCCAGTCTAACAGGCTCCCCTGGCTGTAAAGGAGTTGGAGGCAGAAGCCACCTCCCAAGGGAAAGAGAGAATCCGTGTGGCAGCAGCAGGTGGAGGACGGGCACCTGTGGCAGGTCAGGTCTGCAAGAGGCAGAGTGGCAAGAACCAGCCAGGACACAGCAGGTAGCTCTACCATCCTTTCTCACATGGGAAGAAGTTTCATGGAGCTCTCCTCCTCCCTCCTGCAGTGGTAGACTGAATGCTGAAGTCTGAATTCATAGAAACTGTGAATGTGTTACCTTACCTGGTAAAAGGGACTTTGAAGATATGATTAAGTCAAAGATCTTGAGACGGGGTAATGATTCTGGATCATCTGGGTGGGTTCAATGTCATTACAGGCTACTTACAAGATGAGGCAGGAGATTGGAGGGAGAGAAGGGAATGTGACAATGGCATCATAAATTGGAGTGATGAGGTCACAGACAAGGCCAGCAATACAGGCAGCCTCTAGAAGAGACAAAGGAATGGATACTCCCCTGGAATCCTCAGAAGGAATTAGCCCTGTCAATTCTTTTTTATTTGATGGGATCTCCCTGTATTTCCCAGGCTGGCCTCAAATTTCTGGGCTCAAGGGATCGTCCTACCTCAGCCTCCCATGTAGCTGGGACTATAGGCATGAACTACTGCCCCTGGCTCTCAACACTTTTATTTTAGCTCCATAAGACTCAGTTTGGACTTCTAACCTCTGGAATTGTAGATGAATAAATTAGTGTTGTTTCAAGCCACTAAGTTAGTGGCAATTTATTACAGTAGCAATAAGAAACTGATACACTGCACAACTGACTTAGTAACTCTATCTTTACTCCTTTCTGTCTCTGTAGTTTGGTCATACCTATATTGCAGCACACATCAGATCCAGTTGTGTTTATCTGCTTATCTCCTCTACTAGATAGGCAGTGAAGAGGAGTGGCCCTAAGAGTCTCAGAGCCTATCAGAGGACTTAGTTCATAACAGGCTGCATAAATGTGGGTGAACTGAATTAATGTATAGATGGACAAGAGTGTCCCAAATTGTCTTAAATTTGTGGCTGTCTTAACAGAGGCCTTCTTAAACTACCTGCCTTTGTTTAAATGCATTAAAGATGGTTTTTTTAAAAAAAACATACTCTGAATTTATAGCCATGGAAGGGATCCCGGATTCCTTTGGTGTCTATCTAACTGACTCTGGTCAAGGTAAAGATCAAAGCGATAATCTTCCACTAATGAGCTAAGACTATGGAGAAGGACAGGAAGGAGAGAGAAAATGCACAAAGCTATTTAGAAGAGGAAGTTTCAGTACAAATGTAATTGAAGCAAGAAGTGATCAGAATATGCAGCAACTGTTATTTTAAGGAAAATAAATTCATGAGATTCAAACTTCAGCATGACGGAGAAAAAAGCGATGTCTTTTACATTTTCCACAAGATGTTCAGTAAGATGAATCTGTCAAGAAATTGGGGGGAAAGGTCACACAGAAGCCAGTGGAAAGTTGTGGATGGAATTCATTCTGTCACACGGCATCATCTCAATTAAAATATAACAGGGAGACTGTCAATTAGGCTCACATCTTTTCAGAATCTTCTATATAGAACATTGACAGGGGTTGTTTATTTGATAGCAGAAACTCTCAAGTCGTCCCATTAGGTTTGCAATCTGAGATAATTAATGTGTGAAATGGTCTATTGATTTATTTTGATGGGAGCTGTCTCAGATATGTGGGAACTGGATAGTAAACAAAGCATTGAGTTCCCTCGGGATGTCCAGGGTTTGTGTTATTTTCTTGGATGGTGTCAGATCTGGGGTACTGTCTATGCTACACCAGGGAGCAATCACTTGGAGACCAGAGTCCTGGGGGAGGACTCACCAGGATGAGGTCTTAGTCATGGATGATAGGCGGTTGGGCGGAACGTGGTACAGAGAGTAGGACCAAGAAAAATCAATTTCACAAGGAAGTGGTGGGTGAAACCCCGTCTCTACTAAAAATACAAAACAAAATTAGCCAGGTGTGGTGGTGGGCGCCTGTAGTCCCAGCTACTCGGGAGGCTGAGGCAGGAGAATGGCATGAACCTGGGAGGCGGAGCTTGCAGTGAGCCGAGATAGTGCCACTGCACTCCAGCCTGGGTGAGAGTGCGAGACTCCTTCTCAAAAAAAAAAAAAAAAAAAGGAAGTGGTGGGTATGGTGGTGAGCTAATAAATTAACTAATAAATCCGTGGTGAGCTAATAAATTCGGTTGGTACAAAAGTAAGTGTGGTTTTTGACATTACTTTTTAATGGCAAAAACTGCAGGTACTTTTGCACCAACCTATTTGTAGAGGGGTTGCCGATTTCTTTGGTAGGAATACTTCTGTCGAGGCTGATTTCAACTGAGGAGCAAAATTCTTAAAAATTAACAACCAGCTCTTGTTAGCCAGCACAAACCAGCTTCAGCATGACATGGGATGAGTGTATGCTTTTTTTAATTTATTTTTTTAATTGAGACAAAATATGCTTATATAATTTACCATCTGTATTCATCTGTTCTTGCACTGCTATAAAGAAATACCTGAGACTGGGTAAGTTATAAAGAAAAGAGGTCTAATTGGCTTACAGTTCCACAGGCTGTACAGGAAGCATGGCTGGGGAGGCCACAGGAACCTGACAATCATGGTGGAAGGCAAAGGGGAAGCAGGCATGTCTTCCGTGGCTGGTGCAGGAGAAAGAGATAGAGAGGAGGGAGGTGCTACACACTTTTTTTTTTTTTTTTTTTTTGGAGACAGAGTCTCACTCTGTCACCCAGACTGGAATGCAGTGGCATGATCTCAGCTCACTGCAACCTCTGTCTCCCAGGCTCAAGCAATTCTCTGCCTCAGCTTCCCAAGTTGCTGGGATTACAAGCACCAACCACCACACCTGGCTAATTTTTGTATGTTTAGTATGGGTTTCACCATCTTGGCCAGGCTGGTCTTTAACTCCTGACTTTGTGATCCACCTGCCTCAGCCTCCCAAAGTGCTGGGATACAGGCATGAACCACCCCGCCCTGCCTTTTTGTTTGCTTGTTTGTTTGAGACCGAGTCTCCCTCTGTCACCCAGGCTGGAGTGCAGTGGTGTAACCTCCGCTGACTGCAACCTCTGCCTCCCAGGCTTAAACGATTCTCCTGCCTCAGCCTCATGAATAACTGGGATTACAGGCATCCATCACCACGCCCGGCTAATTTTTGTATTTTTAGTAGAGATGGGCAGGTCGGTTTTGAACTGACCTCAAGTGATCTGCCCGCCTCAGCCTCCCAAAGTGCCAGGATTACAGGCATGAGCCATCACGCCCAGCCTGATTCCATATTTGACCATTGTGAATGGTACTACAATAAACATGGGAGAGCAGATATCTCTTTGATATATTTATTCTTTTCTTTTGGACAACTATCTCAGTAGTGGAGTTGCTGGATCATATGGTAGTTCTAATTTTAGTTTTTTGAGGAATCTCCATACTGTTCTCCATAGTGGCTGTACTAATTTACATTCCCATTAGCAGTGTATGTGAGTTCCCCTTTCTCCACAATCTTGCCAGCATCTGCTGTTGCTTGTCTTTTTGATACAAGTTAGTTTAACTGGGATGAGAGGATATTGCAAATTGGTTTTGATTTGCATTTCTCCATGATTAGTGATGTTGAACATTTTTTCGTAGACCTCTAGGCTATTTATATGTCACTGTTGAGAAATGTCTGTTCATATCTTTTGCCCATTTTTAAATTAGATTTTGTTGTTGTTGTTGTTGATGCTATTAAGTTGTTTGAGCTCCTTATCTATTCTGGTTATTAATCATTTGTCACATGGTTTTCCAATATTTTCTTCCTTTCTATGGGTTGTCCCTTCAATGTCTTGATTGTTCATTTGCAGAAGAAACTTTTTAGCTTGATATAAACCCAGTTCTATATTTTTGCTTTGGTTGCCTGTGCTTTCGAGGTTTTATACAAAAAATATATGTATATTTGCCCAGACCAATGTCCTGGAGTATTTCCCCAATGTTTTCTTCTAGTAGTTTCATGATTTCAGGTCTTAGATTCAAGTCTTTAATTCATTTTGATCTGATTTTTCTGTGTATGGTGAGAGATTCAGGGTCTACTTTCATTCTTGTGTACATAGTTCTCTCGTTTTTCGAGCACTGTTTCTTGAAAAGGTTGCCTTCACCTCATTGTATGTTTTTGCATCTTTGTCAAAGACTAGTTCGTTGTAAATGCATGGATTTATATCAGAGGTCTCTATTCTGTTCCTTTGGTCTATGTGTCTATTTTTATGCCAGTACCATACTGTTTTGGTTACCATGCCTTTGTAGTACATTTTGAAGTCAGGTAAGTGTGATACCTCCAGCTTTGTTCTTTTTGCTCAGGATTGCTTTGGCTATTTGAGTTTTTTTGTGGTTCCATATACATTTGGGAATTTTTTTTTTTCTATTTCTGTGGAGAATGTCATTGGTATTCTGATAAAGATTGCATTGAATCTGTAAAGTGCTTTGGATAGTATTGTCATTTTAACAATACGATTTCCTCCAGCCCATGAGCACAGAGTATCTTTTAAGTTTTTTGTGTGAGCACATGTTGTTAAAGGCAGGCAGCAGGGGGATTACAGGATAGGCCAAAGCCCAAATTGAGAAATTGCAGAAATAGGTTGCAGGCAGGCCTAAAGCCTGAGTTTGTCTGGGAAACTTACCCACAATTTAAAGGTCTCACAATAACATTCAGGAATGTGCTGTGGTTGTTACCAGTTTCTTGCATCTGACCGGCAAGTAGGCATGTGACTAGAGTCTCCAGAACTTCTAGAAAAGACAGGAGAATTCATGCTGAGAATGAATAATAATAGTGGTGGCCAGGTGCTGTGGCTCACACCTGTAATCCCAGCACTTTGGAAGGCCGAGGCAGCCAGATCACATGAGGTCAGGAATTCGAGACCAGCCTGGCCAACATGGTGAAATCCAATCTCTAGTAAAATACAAAAATTAGCCAGGCCTGGTAGCGGGCACCTGTCATCCCAGGTACTCAGGAGGCTGAGGCAGGAGAATTGTGTGAACCCAGGAAGTGGAGGTTGCAGTGAGCCTTGATTGCGCCACTGCACTCCAGCCTGGGTGACAGAGCAAGACTCTGTCTCAAAACAAAACAAAACAAAACAAAACAAGACACACACACACACACATAAATAATGGTGACTGTTTTTTGATGTTCTACTCTGTGCCAGACATCGTATTTATACGCATTACCTTCAATCTTCCTGATAGCCTTGCGACACAGAGGCTGTTATTTCCATTTCTTAGATGAGATCAGTAAGGTGGAGAGGGGCTTCTCACCTGTCTGACATTGTATTGCTAGTGAGTAGCAAATGCTGGAATTGGAATCCAGATGTTTCTGATTCCAGAGTTGCTCCCTTCTGCTGCTGCTTTCCAGCCCATCAAGTGAGCTGGAAATGGGGGAGACTGACCAGGAGTGGGGATGGGTAAAGGAAAGATGAAGGGTTGAGGGAAGGAGGGGTTGTACAAACCAGCGCAGCCTCTGGATGTTCTCACCTGAGGGGAGATGTCTGATTGGGTCAAAGATGGATTAGTTGCAGAGGCTGTGAAAATCCCCGAGTTCTCCTTCACTGGGTTTGGCCTGGGGGTAGCACCTGAGGCCATAGATGACACTTGAAGTCAGGTGGCAGCCAAGCTGAGGTTCTGGGCACTGAACCCACTGACCCATTGGCAGCACAACCATGAACCCCACAGGTTGGGGTTTTGGGAGCCAGATGCAGCCATTAAGGAGAGAGGGCTGGCATGAAGGAGGCAGAGAGTCAGAAGCACAGCTGGAAAAGTGGGGCTCAAAGCAGAGTCTGAGGCCAGGAGGGAGCTGGACTGTGGGAGGGGGTTCAGGTACGTGAGAAGAGGCTGTCTGATAAGTCACAGAGGTCACACGTGGGGTTCTGGTCATGCAATCCTCTTTCCCAATTTATGGAGTTCCTATAAGGGAATTGCTACTGAACCAAAAGAATGATGAGAGCAATACAAATAAACATCAGCTCCTGGGGCCTGGAGGAACTGAGCTTGTAATGCAATCATGCCATTAGCCTTGGGCACTCTCTGCCATTGATCAAATTGTCACCACATAATAGCCGATAGTCCTTGGGCATCTGGAGTCTTTGGCGCTCTGCTTGGCTTTGTACAGAGTTGAGACAGAATGACATGGCATCATCCTGGCCTACAGCAGAGGTCCCAGCCCTTACACCTGGGTGGGGGTGCTGCTTGGAGGTATTGAAGAGATTCTGGGAATCCCTGTGTGTACCTGTGTGTTCTTGATCAGTGGCATAACTGTCACCCTGAGGACATTCCATTAATATTTGAAAAAAGGGAACTCTAAGCTTAAAGAGAAGCAGAACTGGAAGGCAACCACTGAGATCATCAAGTAGTTTGAAAGAAATCATTTTTATTGGATAGCATGCAATCTAAGAATTCTTTCAAAAACACCGGTGTACATGTGTATGTGTGTGCCGTGTGTCCCTGTGTGAAAGGAGATGGGGGGAGAGAGAGAAAGTGAGCGTGAGAGAGGAAACATGAAGCAGGGCTTGGCCGTGGGGTACCGTGGAAGCTAGAAGAAAGCAGGAGGAGGATGTTGGTAAGATAGTAGGGAAAGAGGAAATGGGAAGGTAATATGTATGACCTGAGACAAGAGATAGAACAGTGAGAATTCAGAGAAACTGTTGGTTTGCCCCCAAATTCCTCATGTTTTTCAACAGGCTTCTGGTTCCAAGAGGGCACAGCTCCTTAAGGCCATCAGGAACCCATACTGGGTCCTGATGTCCAGGAAAGAGAAGGGAATGGAGAAGCCTTTTGAACTGGAACATCTTACGCCACAGGGATGTCTGCAAGCTCCAAGGTTGGCGTGCTTTAATTATTCTCTGCTGGAGAAACATAGGCTAAGCTCAGTGGAAGGCAGTCTCAGGAAGGGAGGGGAGGAACAGGGCGCTTTTGCAGCACTCAGCCCCTGCCCTCTGGGCTGCCACCCCACAGAGGTTGCCAGGCCACTCCCCAGTGGATCCGGGATTTTGGATGGATCAGAGGGCTCACTGCAAAGTTCAGCCAGCTGCATTCCTCTACACCGCCCTGAAATTTTACCTAAATGTTTTACTTGTTCTTCTATGATGGGACTGAATGTAAAAAATGAAGGATAAATACATTTTTAAATTAATTTAGTTTAAAAATGTTTTTTTAAGATTTTGTTTTAAATTCACTAAGTGAAAAAATATATACTTAAATCCCCTATTTACATGAATGCAGACAAATGAAAGAAGAGAAATAATATTTCAATTTTACGTTAAAACTGAATATCCCCATTCAGAGGAAAATTTTGCAACAAATGAAGCCATTTAGCACGGAACTAATCATCTCTTTTAAATCATAGAGAAATGTACCAAGTTCTTACAAAGAGATATAGCTTTAAAATAGCCTGCTTCACAATGCAATCATCTCAGGTATTGTCTTGCAGATTGATTAACAGAGGAGAATGTGGTGGTGAATCTGTTCTCCCTCTGGACATGACCTCCACCACTCTCTGCTCTATTCTTCTTCTTTCTCTTAAAATTATGGGCTTTGAAACATCAGATTTTGAATAGTTTTCAAATTCATTAGCATGGAGTTCTTATAACTTTATAAAAACTTGTCATTGCTTAAAAAAAGTCACATTCATTATAAAATAATTGCTAAAATAAAAAATAAAAACAACCCCCCCCAAGATAATAAAAAGTAAAATCTTGCATCTAGAATGAATTAGTATGAAAAATTGGGGTAAACTTCCAATCTTTCTTCTATACTTAAAAAACAAAACAAAACAAAGATTGGAACATGCTTTGAGTTTGTTCTTGTATTAGTTTTTCCTTAGTTAATTTTGAACATTTCCACATTGTTAAGTGCTTTTTCAGAAACATAATTTTTAATGAGGATACCATAAATTGCTTAGTCCTTCCCCCATTCTTGAACATTGTGGTTGTTCAGTATTTTGCTATTATGAAAGTACTATGATGAATATTGTGTTCAAAGACTTTGAGTGAATCTTGATTATTTTCACAGGCTAAGTTTCTAGAAGCAGAATTACTGAGTCAAATACTATGAAGAGATTTCGGTCTTCTGATGTAGCGAATGTCACTCACATCTTTGCAGCATGTGGACACAATAAAGTCTCGGTGGAACATGTGGCTTTTGTTGCAGGCGGGGTAGCAGGGTGGGGAGGTGGTGTGCAATGGCTATCCAGGCTGGTGATGTGGGGGGTAAAAGAATTTTCCAAGGCAGTTATAGGTAAAGAAAGTTACAGTTATTAGAGAAAGTAGGAAAATACGTTTAAAAGGGGGCAGTGGACAGCCTGCATGAGAGAAGCAGACAGCAAAGAAACAAAGGCTTGCTGGAGATTTTTTTTTTTTTTTTTTTTTTAGACAGAGTCTCACTGTCGCCCAGGTTGGAGTGCAGTGGCACGATCTCGGCTCACTGCAAACTCTGCCTCCCAGGTTCATGCCATTCTCCTGCCTCAGCCTCCCAAGTAGCTGGGACTACAGGCGCCCGCCACCACACCCAGCTAATTTTTTATATTTTCAGTAGAGACGGGGTTTCACCGTGTTAGCCGGGATGGTTTCAATCTCCTGACCTCATGATCCACCTGCCTAGGCCTCCCAAAGTGCTGGGATTACAGGCCTGAGCCACCGCGCCTGGCCTCTTGCTGGAAATTTTATAGGATGGTGTTTATGCTGTATGCTGAGGAGGGCTTTGTGCAGTACTGATAACACCAAGGTTGCAGGGAGCTAACATGAAGGTGTCTGGTGATAGCTTGGCATGGGAACATTGTAAGTTATTTGTGCAGGAGGGCTCGGTGTCCTGGACCATGCAGAAAGGCGGGCTTGTAGCTTATCTGCTTCCTCTTGGTCCCACCAGCTCAACTCCTTTTGCCTAATTAGGATGCTGCAGCTTTTACTAGCTTGAGTGCCCCTTTTTTTTAATTTTTATTTTTTGAGACAGGGTCTTGCCCTGTTGCCCAGGCTGGAGTGCAGCGGCACGATCTCAGCTCGCCGCAGGCTCTGTCTCCTGGGTTCAAGCGATTCTCATGCCTCGGCCTCCCAAGTAGGTAAGATTACAGGCATGTGCCACCACATCTGGCTATTTTTTTGCTTTGTTTTGTATTTTTGGTAGGGACAGGTTTTCGTCATGTTGGCCAGGCTGGTCTCCAAATCCTTGCTTCAAGTGATCCACCCTCCTTGACCTCCTAAAGTACTGGGATTACAGGCATGAGCCACCGTGCCCGGCTGAGTGCCCCTCTTTTGACCTGAGGAGAAAGAGTAAGAGAAAGAGTAAAAGAGAAAGGAGAGAGTGAGAGAGAGAAAGAGAGAGGAGAAGTGAAACAGGGCTTGGCCGCTGGGTAAAGTGGAAGACTACTTAAACCCCCTTTCTAGCTCCCTTTTCCTCTCTAGCATGCCAGGGAACTCCCAGTGGTGCTCCACAATCTGTGGTTCCTCAGGACACCCAGGTGCCCTTCCTGCTGACGTGTACCTGAGCTGCCACCGAGCTGCTCCTCGCTGCCCTGGCCACTGGTGCCAGCTCCCTCCTCTCCATTCTGCACTTCAGAGGTTCCCATGACTCCAATTTTTGGTCTGTGAGGTGTGATGGCCTTTATACTAATGCATCTCTGGTTTCAAGTGCATCATTTTTCCTCCATAGAACATCCCAGGTGGCTGGAGCTAGGCAGATGCAAGTACTTGTGTACTTGCCAGTGGGCTTGGCACCACTGTGCCCCCATTCGGAGCCCCCATAGCCTGATGAGTCTACCTGCCTCTTCTTTCCTGAGGAAGATTTCCTCCAAGGATACCATATTTCTTCCCGGAACTTAATTTGAGGTGACCCCATCTAAGTTTACTAGACACATCTGCACTTCACATGGATACATAGTTCTGGATAGTTTCAAGACAGCTTCTAGCTCTCCAGTAAATAGTGAATTTAAATAGCTATCAGAGGAGAATGGTGCTGCCTGGAATATTCAAATCTCTGATTCAGCCAGCAGAAATCTTCTCTGTAATATGCATGACTAAATTGTCCTTCAGAAAGCTTGTGTTTATTTACCTTTCCAATAGAAAGTGTACACTTCGCTAAGCCACCAATGATATTAAATAGCATCTTTTTTTTTTTTTTTAAAGAAAGGAGTTTGTCCATTTAGAGGCCAATAAGAGGGTCTGGTTATTTTTATTGGCACTTGCTTAGTTATTAGTAAATTTGAATGCTTTTGCAAATGTTTACTGTTTTTCTTCATTTGAGAATTGTCTGTTCTTTTGCTTAATTTTTAAAAATCTTGAAATAGACATCTTTTTCTCATTAACTTTTATGTTTCAAGGATGTTAATTAACCATCTGTTCATCAGGTGGGATACTTTTAGTTGCAACTAAACTTCAAGGGATTTGTAATGTCATAAATAAAAAGACCCAAGTAGGCAAGCTCTGGAACTGGTAAATTCAGGGGCCTTACAGCATCACCGGGACGCCTGACGTCTTTCCACTCTGCCGTCCCTGACATATGTCTGGCTCTCAGCCTCGTGCCTTCATGCTCTGGAGATGGTGACTCATAACTCCAGAAATCACCTGCTCCTCACAACAGCATTCAGAGGCGGAAAGAGGCCATTCTCTTCCATGAGTTTCTTCAAGTTTGAGGGAAACTTAACCCAGAAACCCTCAAACCGACTTCTCTTCACAGCTCATTGATCAGAACTGTATCTCATGCCCATGACAACACCAGTCACAGGCAAAGGCTACCCATGACTGGGATGACTGGCTTAGATCAGTCACCCTGAGTCTCATGGAAAAGTGTAGATACCTCAACAAAATAGGTGCTCTCTTAGCAAGGAAAAGTAGAGAATGACCTTTGACTGCCTACCAATAGTATCTGCTACACTATGACTTTCATATATGAAATTCTAGTTTTAAAACAAAATACAGGAGCCAGACACAGTGGCTTGTGCCTGTGGTCCCAGCTACTTGGAAGGCTGAGGCAAGAGAATCGCCTGAGCCCAGGAGGTCGACGCTGCAGTGGGCCATGATTGTACCACAGCACTCCAGCCTGGGCGACAGAGCAAGAGCTTGTCTCTAAAGTAAAACAAACAAAAACCAAAATAGTAGCACATCTCAGATCCTTCCCTGAGCAGAGCCTTGTGTGTCAGCGAAGTCTCTTGATTGCTAATACACAGTACTTAGCAGAGATGCTTGTGCCTCACTGGAGGTCAGAAGGTCTATTCCCCAGCGGCATTAGAGTGCTCTCTCTGTATAGCAGAGCAGTTAAAATCAATGAGTCCGAAAACATTTTCTTCTAAGAACTGCTTAGAATTCCTCAAAGACTCTGCATTTTTCTGACGGGAGCATGATACATACATCCAAGTGCTCATCAAGACCAATTCAGACATCCATAATACTCCCCTCCTCACTTGCTGGGTGTGTCAATTTCCCATTGCTACTAAAACCAATTACGTCAACTTCGTGGCATCCAGCAGCACAAATTTATCATTTTACAATCTGGAAGGGTAGAAATGCATTTAACGTGGCCCTCAGTGGACTAACATTAAGTTATCCACTGGACTGTGTTCCTTCTGGAGACTCAAGGAGAGAACCCGTTTCCTTTCCATTTCCAGCTGCTAGCGGCTGTCCACATTCCTCACATCACAGCCCCTCCCTCTGTCTTCAAAGCCAACCATGTTACTTATTATACCACATCACTCTGACCTTCTCTTCTGCTTCCCTCTTGCACTTATTTTTTAAGAGATGGGGTCTTGCTGTGTTGCCCAGGCTGGAGTGCAGTGGCACAATCATGGCCCACTGCAGCCTCGAACTCCTGGATTCAAGTAATCCTCCCACCTCAGCCTCCTGAGTAGCTGAGACTGCGGTTACATGCCACCATGCTTGGTTCCCTCTTGCACTTTTAAAGACCCTTGTGATTACCTTGGGCCCACCCAGATAATAAGGACAACCTCCCCATCTCAAGGTCATCTGATGAGCAATCTTAATTTCATCTGCATCTTTACTTCTCCTTTGCCATGTAACCTAACCTGACACAATCATAGATTCTGTGTGTGAGAATGCAGAAATCTTTGTGCAGATATTTTTCTGTCTACCATAACCTGTAGGAAAATAATTTCCTTTTCCTTCTCTCTAATCTTTATTTAATGTTACCGTGGTATTTAGGATACTTCTGGCCTCAAAATAGTACTGCTTTGGTTTCCTAGAGGCCATTTCATTATTTTCCCTTTGGGCCCACAAGGGTTCTGCCTCTGGCTTTTTGCTGAGGATACAACATTTGGCATCAGATCAAAGAGCACAAGTATCTCTTCTTCCAGGCTTTCTAAGCCTCTCTGCTCCTTAGCATGGATATTTCTATCTGGTTGCCCGTAATAGACTCATCATTTCACTATGCTTCTATTTAGGGTTGTGCTATATGTATTCACTCCTCTTTAGTACGGTTTCCTTGTCAGAGTAAATCCATCTTGGAGCAGAGAGCTGCTTGCCCCACTTTGACTTCCTGTCTCACAAGTCCATGGAAACCATGTGCTAGGATAAATTTAACTGAACTCTTGACCCTGATAGGTCCTACAAGCTGTCCTTTATACTCCAAATTGCCTTAAGTCATTTCAATAGGTAAGAAGTGTTTTCTTTTAACTTTGTTTCCCTTTTCTTCCTGATCCCATTCGTTATACAACATGCTTTCTTGTTCTTCCATGATCACAACTGATCACAATAGGAAAACAGAAGACTCACCTGAGAAGCACCAGGGCGGCTGAGAGCTCATAAAGAAACCGAAAATGGAAGGAAATTGTGCATAGCCTGCCTTCCACATACAGACTTTACATTTGGTAGATTATTGGTGGTCCGGTAAATGAACTTTAACATGTAAGTTATTTCTCTAGGTTTGTTTGGTTCTATATTAGCATTTAGGTCCCAGTAACCTAAACATGCCCAGATAGAAAGTTCAATGAACTCTGACCTCAAAATTCAGTGTAAATATTCTGGATCTTGGCTGGGCAGGGTGGCTCATGGCTGTAATCCCAGCACTTTGGGAAGCCGAGACTAGTGGATCACCTAAAGTCAGGAGTTCAAGACCAGCCTGGACAGCATGGTGAAACCCTGTCTCTACTAAAAAATACAAAAATTTGCCAGGCATGGTGGCGGGCACCTGTAATCCCAGCTACTTGGGAGGCTAAGGCAGGAGAATCGCTTGAACCTGAGAGGTGGAGGTTGCAGTGAGCCAAAATTATGCCACTGTACTCCAGCCTGGGCAACAGAGCAAGACTCTGTCATTCTGTCTCAAAAAAAAAAAAAAAAAAATTCTGGATCTTTAAGTGATCTGTATTTACCCAAATGTGGATTCTTTTGAGATTGAAATTCTTCTTGAGATTGTTGTGGGAAACCCTTACAGCCCTTTGGCCATGTGTAAAACATTACTCAGTATCAAATGAAAAAGAATAAACATGTTTGAATCGTGTTAATTTAATTTTCCTTACAAAGCTGTCTGGAATCCTTGCAGCATAATCTGTTTGGGGTGTCTAGAACCCAGGGATGCCATTCAATAACCAATTCCTGACTTCTGAGGACACTTTGCATAGATGGTATGCGACGTGTTTAGTGAAACGCAGCTAAACAAATTTCTTAGTCAGTTTGGGCTGCTTTAACAAAGTGCTATATACTGGGTGGATTATAAATGACAGAAACTTATTTCTCACACTTCTGGAGGCTGAAAGTCTGAGATCAGGCTACCAACACAGTCAAGTTCTGGTGAGAGTTCTCTTCTGTGTTGCCATCTGCTGCCTTCTCATATCCTTGTGTGGTAGAGAGCAGTGACGGGAAGAAAGCTCTCTCTTGACTCATATAAGAACCCTAATCCCATTCATGAGGGCTCTACCCTTATGGCCTCATCTCCTCCTAATGACCTCCCAAAGACCCACCTCCTCATACCATCCCATTGTGGGGTATGGTTTCAATATATGAATTTTGGGGGAAACAGACATTTAGTCTGTAACAGAATCTATGCAGTTTTTTAAAAAATACTGATCCAACAAAGGATTTTTTAAAGCATTTCTGCTTCTTAAATCAACTCCTGGTTTTCAGGAAACCCCAGACTTCTAAGGCTTCTTTCCAGCTAAACACTAAAGACGGCACCTGAGATTCCCTCCAAAACAGATCAAGTCCTGAATAAGGGCTTGAAAAGAAACAAGTAGAAGAAGAGAGGTAACCTTCCTTCTGGTTTCTTCCCTTGGCGTGCACAGGCATGCTGCTACAGCTCTGTACTGTCAACGCTGTCACCAGGCATCACTTCCTTATGGTTTACACTCCTCTCTCCCCATGGTGTCACTTCTTAGAACTCTGTAATCACACAGTCATGTGCATCCATCCCCAGCTGTCAACAGGATCTTCTGAGTAAAACACAGCTAAATAAATCTCTGTAATGAGGAAGGACTGCAATCAAAGGTGGGTCTATACCAATCTCCGCCACAGTTCTGGTCAGTCTCACTCTCCCTAGACTGCTTGCTTATTCACTGCAATGCTAATAAGACTTTGTTCTAACCAGGTGAGCCTCTTACCTTGCATTTCAAATGAAGCCCATACTCCTAGGAACCCTGTGTTCACGAAATGTCTGGAAACCAGCATTGACAATATGGAGAAGGCTCTCCTCTTGATCAGAGGCTTATTAGAGGCCTGTCATCTTGATTCCTTCCCATTTTCAAGCATTTAAAATGTGAGCAGCAGTTCTCTAGCTGATATATCATTTGGTGGACGTCTGTGAAGGCTCAGTACTTTGCTGTTGTTGGGGGATTATCCCTTGTTCCCTGTGGTAGTCAGAATATTGGCCCGCTCAGGTGCCCATGTGTTAATCCCCAGAACCTGTGACACATCACCTTATGTGGCAAAAGAGCCTTTGCAAATTGATATAGGTTAAGGACCTAGAGACGAGGAGACTGTGCTGGATCAGCTGGGTGGGCTCAAGGTAATCATGAGATTCTTTATAGGGGAGAGAGGGAGGCAGGAGAGTTGGAGAAGGAGAAGCAATGATGGAGGCAGAAGTGGAGAATGCAAATGGGGTCTGGGGTCTTTGAACCAAGAAACACAGCCCCCCTCTAGAAATTAAAAAAGGCAAAGAAACAAAAAGCACCCCCAAAACCCCAAACCACCCAAATTCTTTCCTAGAGCTTCCAAAAGGAACATGGCACTTCTGACATCTTGAAAGAGCCCAGTGAGACCCATTTCAGAATTCTGACCTCCAGCACTAGAAAATCATAAGTTTGTGTTGTTTTAGGTCATGATGTTTATGAGAATTTGTAACTTCCACAACAGGAAACGAATGCTTCCCCAATTAGAACCTGCTTTAATTAGGCTGCCTTGGTGGCAAGAATTAACAATGAACCTCAAACAATGAGGTGTTTACCTAAAGGCTACATGTGTTTAGAAGCCCGCCTGCTAGGAAGAGCAGGACACCGGGCAGCTCTTTCAACCACTGCAGACCTGGCGGCTCTTGGCCTCGCCAAGCTCCGCTTGTTTCTCTCTCCAGTTGGCTCATTTTTTTCCATCTTCTCTGTGTTCTATATTTTATTCCTGGTCTCTGTTTCGTTTCAGTTCCTGCTCCCTCATAATTTTGCCCTGAAAATGGTACCTCATGGTCTCCACCCCAGAGCTTTCTTTCAGCCTCAGGTCACTGTTATCTACTCTGTTCTTTCTGTCTTAGTTCTGTTCTTGAGGACTAACGTGACTGGCCCTGCTCAATCTACCAGTCTAGGTCACAGCACGGATTGCTGGCCAGACTCAGTGGGCTGTCCTTAGACCACATTCCTTTCCAGTCAGCGAAAGCCAGGACTCAGAGTGATGGGGTGAGAAATGTGGCTGCCCAAGAGTCATCTCGTTACTAGGGTGTGGCGGATGGGAGGTTGATGGTTATTGAAGCCAATCTAGGGCATGAATAATGGACCTAGGGAGTTGCTTTTCTTTCTGAATTAAAACATCTCCACATGGAATCTGTCCCTGATAAATAGTAAAGAGGCTTAGGGAGTCTCAAGTGTAGTCACTTTCCCCCACCCCTGCTACTTTGCTGACACTCCAAGCAAGAATGGATATCCATTTTCTGTCCCCAGGGAGCTGGGGATTTGTTATTTTATTATTATTATTATTATTATTATTATTATTATTATTATTATTATTTTCTGAGACAGAGTCTTACTCTGTCACCCAGGCTGGAGTGCAATGCACCATCTCAGCTCACTGCAATCTCCGCCTCCTGGGTTCAAGCAATTCTCCTGCCTCAGCCTCCCAAGTAGCTGGTATTACAGGCACACACACCAATGCCCAGCTAATTTTTTGTATTTTTAGTAGAGACAGGGTTTCACCATGTTGGCCAGGCTGGTCTTGAACTCCTGACCTCAGGTGATCTACCCGCCTCAACCGCCCAAAGTGCTGGGATGACAGGCATGAGCCACTGCACCCCGCTGAGCTGGGGCTGTGTAAAGCACATATGTAATGAGGTAATGTTAGCTGTAGAGTTTGGTCCATAGCATAAAAGGCCAAATCAGGAAGGATTGGCACCAAGGAACTGAACAAAACCAACAACCTCTCTTAAGTACCTCCTCTGTGCCAGGTACAATGTTTTAGGCACTTGGGCTATACCTGTGAACAAAAGAGCTCTCCCTGGGAGCTGACATTCTGAGAAGAAGAGAAAGATGTACAGTAATAGTCTCTCGGTGAGGCTGACCACTCATTAGACATCCAGTCATAGGCACCCAGAGGAAGTCTTGGCAAGCATGTGAAGTATCAGAAGAGAAGGGCCAGGCAGCAGCTCCTGGGCAGGGGTCCAGGCCTAGGGCAGGGAAGGGGAGGCCAAGGAGACTTGGCACTAGGGGCTGCAGGGTGGCAGAAGGTACGGGAGTGCCATCCTGGGGGCTTCATGTCACAGCCATTATGGAGAAACCAAGACAGCTGGTGGGCTATGATGAAAGGGTCTTGGAAGTGAGGATTAAAGTTCCAAAATGAAACCTCTGTCTTCTGAGAACTGGTTGCAGCACCGAGAAGTTTGTAAAGCTTGGCGGCATGGGGACAATGCTGACACCGGGATGCAGTTTGGGGGCTTGGTTTCTGAGGAATGGGACGACCGCGCCTTGCGTCAGAGTGGAGTCAGCAGCAAGACCTCTTTAGCAGCAGGATTCTGCCCCCCTGACCTCAAGCCTTCTCAGTCCCTTCTCAGAATCTGGAGTGGAGACATACTAACCAGGCCTGTAGGCCTGGAGTGGCCCCAGCTGTGCCACCTGGACTACAGAAGGTAGGCAGGAATCAGGCAGGTCCTTACAATCAGGATTGATCCCTGGTTGTCACTCTCCTTGTGTGACCTGAGACCTGCCTCGGGTTACTGGTTCTGACCACTAGGGCCACAAACAGCAAGTCTAAATCTTTCAAACAGCAGCCTTCCAATTATGTAAAGACTCCTATTGCAGTATTCTGGGCAGTGATTTTTCAAACTTTGTTAGCAAGAGAAGCCTCCTCTCCCCACTGCCCACCACTCTTTGATGTGAATCTTATGCTACCACCCAAATGTAAAGTAGATAAAAGCAGAGCTGCTGCTTCTGTACCTGGGTTAGGGACCTGTTGTCCTGCCCACTCCCTCTCTGCTCCCTATATCTCGGCAGCCCCTTGGGCATCCTTGTGAAATTTTCAATGCACTTTGAAAGCCACTCCCTGAGACTTCTCTTTTTTAGGCTAAATACCTCTAGTTCCCTCCATAACTCCTCTGTGTATCTATAAGCTTCCAGAACCTTCACCAACCTGGTTAGCCTTTCCCAGGTGAACTGTATTTTGTCAGCATGTACTCGGTGACCATAAGTGGTCTGACCACTACAGCTCACGTGTGAGCTAGACTCCTGCGCACCCTGGAGTCCTTCCTTCCATGTGTATATATCTGCCCATCTACATTTCTGGTGTTCATTAGTTCATTTCATAAACGCTTAACAGATCTGATAAAAGAAAAACTTCAGCTGAATTAAATTTAAAGGAGTTTCACTGAGCAATGGACAACTCACTAATTGGGCAGCCTTCAGGCCAGAGAAGGCTCAGAGACTCCAGCGCAGCCACGCAGTGGAAGAAGATTTATGGACAGGAAAAGGAAAGTGACGTACGGAAAACGGAAGTGAGGTACAGAAATGGCAGGATTGGTTACAGGTTGACATTTGCCTTATTTGAACACGGTTCAAACAGCTGATTGGCCAAACATTTGATTGGCCAAAACTTGGAGATTGGCACAAGTGTAGGCTATGGTCTGTTTATACCTCACTTGCTATAGTTTGTGATGTTCAGAAAAACCTTTAGGCTGAACTTAAAATATGCAAGGAGGCAGCTTTAGGCTAAACTTGATTTAACAGATCCCAACTATGAGGCTTAATATTAAGCCTTCTATGTTAAGAACTGGAGTTAAAAGGACAAATTAAATATGATCTTTATGTTGAAGGGGGTTGAGGAAGGCCAGGGAGAGGTTTGCTTGGCTCTAGTTGGTAAGTGCTATGATAGCTATCTGTCAAGGTGCAGCACAGAGGCCAGTAATTCTACCTGTGGGGGGCTGGAGAGGGCCTCCTCCTAACCAACTGGCTTCACCAGCCTCTCTTCTAGCTCTGCATTCCAGTCCCTAGCTATGTGACCTGGGATAGATCACATACCTCTACCCGTCCCCACCTCTGTTTTGTCTTGTTTAACATGAGGAAATTTGACCCAAATATTTCCAAGGTCCTTCCATGTTGCATCCCATGTGCCAGTTGTGATAGTTTGCAGCTTCTGATTTGGGACCCCCAGCTGGAGCTTGGAATGCATTTTTCCATTTAAACACATTCTCCAGTAGTGGTTAGGAGTACTTTGTTTGAAGCTCAACAGTATCTTGAAATCTGACAGTAGCATTTCTCAGAGGAATATTCATGATCCTTGGGATTAAGACCTTATTTTTCCAGAATTCAGAAAATCCTCTGAACTCGTCATTCATAGCCTCGCATTACCTCTGCTTGGCAGCTCTTATTTCATGTTAGGACTGTTAAACTTAGTCACTAATTCTGACAACACTCCTACTCTTGTATCCTGGATCAGCACAAGTATTTGCTTTCATTCTGGCCTAAATCTCCATCCTATCCCCATTTCTGATTTTGATCTTTTTAGATCTCAGTCAGTGTATTGTGCAGACAGACTCTTGGTGCTGTGTGTAAGTAGAACCTAACTACCATTATAACACTCCCTATGCTCAATCAAGTTTGTGGTGTAGGACAACTGACTTCTGAACAAATTTGGAGCATGGCCCCTTTAGAAGTCCAGGACTTGCTATTAACTTTTGCTTATTTTTCTTTTTTTTCAGTCTTAATGTATTTTCCTTCTGGCCAGTCATCCACTGATCACTTACATCAAACTTAACATGAAAAGATTTTTTAAGTTGAAAATGTATGTCGATTTTATTTTAAGAGAATTGGTTCTTCTGTTCACCTAAACTATACTTAATTTTCTCTTCTTGGTAAAGGTGATTTCTTTTTTCTCTAATACTAGACGTTCAAATTTCCTACCAGTTAAACATCGCTTGTCTTCTTTATTTTGTACACACACTCTAAAGGTGCTTACTTGCTGTTGTTCGTGCATATGACTCTGAATCCCTTAGCCCTTCTTCTTTGGACATGATTTGTATCCCTCTGGGACTCTGGAATTTTTAGATGTTACTCAAGGGAGATTTTTGAGATTTCTAGTCATTAGATATCCCCATCTAATTCCAAGTAGGGATGTCTGGTGATTTTTTTCTTTAATATTTATGACTTCTGAGAGCATAATTTGTTGTCTTGGATTTCAGATTCCTTTGAGTTGTAAGGGTTTCTGATTTGAGAACTTTAACTTTGTTTTTCTTAGCAACCCTAATTTCAATCTTAATCTTCAATCTTTCTAATACAGCACAGTCTTCCAAGATAATGTTTTGTATCAGTATCCTAAAAGAGAAAGGAGAAAATATACAAAACGAGAGCTGTATTGTGGCAAGCATGCATAAGACTATAATCATATATACCATCTTTACAGCATACCCTAGTCCGTAAAACTCCTTTGTGCATGACCTTTTACATATGGTGCATTTAAGAGTTTTGAGAAGAGGAAAAGGGGGAGAATCTACCAAGCTTTGGCTCTCACAGGGTTCCTTTTTCATATGTCTTTGTCTCTTAAGGCTTCTCATTCTTATCCTTCTTAAAGGTTAATATGACCTTCTCATAACAACTGCAAGTGAAGTGAAAGGCACTTTTCACTACCTTTCTCACCATTGTCTTTATCTGAATTGTAGCCCGAATATATTAATATGCTGTATTTGGTCATTGTTCTATACAAACAAGCAAACAAAAACCCAAACTCAACTGAGACAATTTGACTGTGATTGTCTATTCACCAGACAGAACTTTTTTTTTCTAAAGAAATTGGAAATTCTTTGAGCAATAGAGTCTGTTCCAGAGAGTCCTTAGAGACTACAGCTGCTCTGCTCCTAGCTCTATAGTCTTCACCTTCTGTTTGTTCCCTCCTGTCTTGTTTTGTTATCTTTTAACACTGAATATACTGCTGAACTTTTAATGATGTTCTTTACTATTTTCAGATTTTTCTTTTGCATTTTTTTCCTCCCCTGAGAATGGTGCACGTTTGAAAGCGGACTTTGAATTCATGAGAGCACTGTGTTTTCTGTACAGATTTTCTACTTTGCTCCTCTTCTTGGTGTAAGTGAGCTGAATCTGCCCCAGGGCCGTCCTGACTGCTGAATGTGCCCTTGTTCCTTCAAGGCTTATTATCACCATTTCACAGAGGGGAAGAAAATATTGGCCGGGCGCGGTGGCTCACGCTGTAATCCCAGCACTTTGGGAGGCCGAAGTGGGCGGATCACAAGGTCAGGAGATCGAGACCATCCTGGCTAACACGGTGAAACCCCGTCTCTGCTAAAAAATACAAAAAACTAGCCGGGCGAGGTGGCGGGAGTCTGTAGTCCCAGCTATTCGGGAGGCTGAGGCAGGAGAATGGTGTGAACCCGGGAGGCGGAGCTTACAGTGAGCTGAGATGGCGCCACTGCACTCCAGCCTGGGTGACAGAATGAGACTCCATTTTAGAAAAAAAAAAAAAAAGAAAGAAAGAAAGAAAAGAAAATATTAGTAGGCTGGTTTGGGCAGAGCCAATCTCATTGAAGAATGGAAAGTTGTGGCCAGGCACGGTGGCTCATGCCTGTAATCCCAGCACTTTAGGAGGCTGACGCGGGCAGATCATGAGGTCAGGAGTTTGAGACCAGCCTGACCAACGTGTGAAACCCTGTCTCTACTAAAAATACAAAAATTAGCCAGGCGTGGTGGCACATGCCTGCAATCCCAGCTACTCATGAGGCTGAGGCAGGAGAATCATTTGAACCCAGGAGGCGTGGGTTGCAGTGAACAGAGATCATGTCAATGCACTCTAGCCTGGGCAACAGAGTGAGACTCTGTCTCCAAAAAAAAAAAAAAAAAAAAAGAAAGGAAACTGTTACCTCCTTACTTGTTCTACAGGGTTAGAATCAATTAAGATAGCATGAGTGGCAAATATAAGCAGCTTTATGGCATAAGGTATGGTGTAATTATACTATGTCTATTATAGTATTATGCATCTTAGATACAACACAGCTCTTTTTGTGTATATTTCATTCTCATTTTCTCTCTCTTTTAGGAGTCTGTTATTTAACTTTATCTTGGAAGACTATGTGCTGTATTAGAAAGAACATGTAACTGAAAGCTAGAAAATCCCAGTACTAATCCTGGCTTCATGAACTGTAATGTGACATATAAATGCTGGTTATTATTGCTACTATTAACACCAATAGCCAGGAATGTATTGAGTGCCTGCTGTGGGTTAAGCTTTTTACATGTATTAGTTCATTTAATCCTCATGACAACCCCTTAAAGGGGGTTATTATTATTATTTTTATATGACAGGAGAGGAAATCAAGCTTTAGAGAGGTTACCCAACAGCACACCTCTAATAAGTGGTATTCAGACTCAGGTTTGTAAGATTCAGAGCTCCTAGTCATCACCTCACCTTTTTTTAGTATGATTGATAACTATAGCAAGAGTAAAGGTAATGCATGCAGGTAAATGCTGCATGATCATCTACTTTACCCCTTTCCAAATTGGTAGAACCAACTGTTGAAGCTAAAATGAATCTCAAGGATCACTTAGTGGAGCCTCCTCAATTCACAATTGAGGAAACTAAAGCCCCAAGAAAGGAAATGCCTTTTCTAAGCTGACAGTAAACTCCAGTGTGGACACCTGAACCTCCAAACCATCTGACCATATGTGAACACAATTTCCTGCTTTCTTCTCATTCACCATGCAACTGATGATCCCATTTGTGTATTCCTGTCCCAGAGACTACAGATCTGACACTTTGGGTGGATGCCAGAGATCCACATGATTTAAAGCAGGAAATCATGCCTGGTCTTTTCAAGGTCTTAGGTTCCCCAGGTAGGTGACTTCCACACTATCTTTACAAGTGACAGTTTCCCAAAGGGATAAACTGACTGCATGCTGTCTCTCATTTTATTGCCCTGTTGGCTTTCTTATGCACTCTGTCAGCGTCCACAACAGTCTTCACGAGAGGATCAACACTGATACTTGAGACACTATAGTCCAATAAATTGAAGGTCTCCAACTCATGGCTCCTTGTATCAAGTAGGATACCATTTACTGCAAGGGACAATAACGAATCAAAAATGGAGACTCATTAAGCTTAAATAGTAAGAAGTTTGTTATCAAAGAAATCAGGAGGTCTGGAAGAAGGGGCATGTCGATGATGGTCAGCTAAGTGGCTCCATGACATTTAGGACCTATGTTCTTTCCACTTTTCTGACCTGCCAACCTCAGTTGTCACTTAGCTCCCTCCAGGTTTCAAAATGGCTACAGCAGTTCCAGGCATCCCATCCTCACATCACCCAATGTTCAGAGGCAGAAAATAGCGACTCTCTCATCCTTGCATAAAAGCAAAGAAGTCATTCCCAGGAGTCAGCCCCTGCTCATTGGCCAGCAGAGGGTCATACGTCATTTCCTAAGTCCATCACTAGCAAGGGAATATAATTTCCATGATTGGTTTAAACTAATTAAAATCTACCTCCATGGGGATGAGAGGGGCCTAGCCTTTCCAGAGATCTTATAGAGGATTGTGGATTCTTGAAGAACTTCAAGGTTCTGATGGCAAGGAAGAAAGGGGAATAGTGACCAACTAGGCATTTTGATATACTATCATCCTAAAATCATTTTAAACTGAAAAGTAAAGCATCATTACATTATGGAACTTGTCCTTTCTCCTCATTCAGTTACATCAAAAATGTCTGTCAGAGAACTAAGACAATTTTGACCAAGTTTGGTGGCTCATACCTAGCAGTTTAGGAAGCCGAGGCAGGTGGATTGCTTGAGCTCAGGAGTTCAAAATCAGCCTGGGAAACATGGCGAAACCCCATCTCTACAAACAATACAAAAATTGACTGGGCCTGGGAGAACACAATGTAGTCCCAGCTGCTTGGGAGGCAGAGGCATGAGGACCACCTGACCCCAGGAAGGCTGCAGTAAGCTGTGATCACACCATTGAAGTCCAGCCTGGGTGACAGATTGAGACCCTGTCTTAAGAAAGAAAAAAAAAAGAAAATTAAGAAAATTTTAATACTAAATTAGGGAAAAAAATGCTCAGTGTTGATGGGGGTGTATGGATATAACGTTAGTCATCATTGAGAACACCACAAATGACATGCAACCTTTTGGAAATCCACTTGACAATACATATGGAGACACAAAAATATTCATGTGACCTAGTAATTTTACTTCTAAGAAATCAATCCAAAATAGAGAAAAACTGTCAACACAAAGATATTCTAGTATTATTCAAGGCAACAAAAATTTGGCAACAACTAATGGGGTGTGCCATGGCATAGTGGAAAAGGCAGTGATTTGGAATTTGGCAAGCTTGAGCACAGCTCTTACTTTTACTACCTACTTGTAACCAACCACTACACTCATCTGAATTTGCAACAGTGATCATTGTATTTGAGTTATGGGATTGTTTGAGGGTTAAAGAAAATGAATACAGAGCCCTAATGACATAGTAGGCACACATTAAGGGGTACACACACACCATCTAAAACCAAGGAAATTGGCCAGGTGCGGTGGCTCATGCCTGTAAACCCAGCACTTTGGGAGGCCGAGGTGGGCAGATCACCTGAGGCCAGGAGTTTGAGACCAGCCTGGCCAATATGGTGAAACCTCGCCTCTACTAAAAATACAAAAATTAGCTGGGTGTAGTGGCATGTGTCTGTAATCCCAGCTACTTGGGAGGTTGAGGCAGGAGAATTTCTTGAGCCTGGGAGGTAGAGGTTGCAGTGGGCCAAGATCGTGCCACTGCACTCCAGCCTAGGCAACAGAGCGAGACTCCGTCTCAAAAAATTAAAATAAAAAATAAAAAATAAAGGAAATCAAGGTTATCTCCTTTATAGACTTATGCAGGCATTAATATTTATGTTAATTAAAACTTTGAACCAGCAGAAAAACCTCTTAATACAATAATAGTAAGTGAAAAATCAGGATAACAAATTTCTACCGTGTTTAAACTAATCCTATGCAATGAAAAAAAACCCTCACATGCCAACATGCTGACAGGGTTGCGTTAGGCTTAATAGGATGAGGGATAATATCCCCTCCTTTTTTCTGTATTCTGACATTACATTTATAGTAAAAATAGTTTTTAAAAATGCAAACCTATAGAAGAGTCTACCTGAGACAGTCTTTTAATATTTCCTTCTCCCTTTTCCTTCTCTGTGAACACATCTAAGAAAAATTCTGCTACCCCTTTTTGGTGGTCTAATCTAGATGTATCCAAGATTGAGCTTTCTGTCCCATTTTCTGCATCAGTTGATATCTCGTCACATTTTTCTAGGAAAGTTTTCTTCTGCCATTTTCCCCTTTCTAGCTTTCTTCATGCACATTGGCCTCATTTTGTTAGTGTAATTTTCCCTCTCTGATATTCTGTCAATATTCTCTGTGGGCCTCTCATTGGTTCTTCATTCCTATTTTGTCTCTTAAATTGCCTTGCATTGATTCTACTCCTCACCGTCTTCTTCATGTCTTTTTTCCTGCAATTGCGCATCGATCTTGTCTATCTTGAAGGCTGAGAAGGACTTTCTGTTCATTAATTACTCGGCTTACTTTCACCTATTCTCCTCCTGTCTAGAAAATTACTCATCTCCATACACCCTTAGCAAGATTACTGAGATGTGCTCAAATTGCTGGAAAGCTAAAGAACAAGGTCAGAAGTCAGGTAGGAGCCGAGGGAAGCTGAGTAGCTTTGAGGTCATGCCATAGAAGCAGTCTGGCTTAGACACTGTCACAGGTGTAGCAGCTATTGTCACCGCTGGACATTGTCACTGAAAATGGATTTAAACTGCCGTCATGCTTTCGTACTCAGCTGAGAATCAGAGTTGGGGTTGGAACACTTGACAGCTGGATCTAGGTCAGGTGTCCATACTCTTCTGGCTGCCAGTGGGGAGACCAGCCTTCCCTGTTTGGCTTTCATGGTGGGAGATGGGATGGCCAAGCCTCATACAAAGAGGGGTCCCCACCATGGGAAGAAAGTTCAGATCCTGACCAATAATAAACAAATAAGTAAAAACAGAAAACCAGTGTCTTCTGCACTTTTCAGGATCCCGTGGTCCTCAAGGCAAACAGCCTGGACTTCATACTGTTATTCCACAGTGCAGATACCTTCTGTTAAGTAGAATTCACCTATGCAGCATTTTCTTTCTGCCTTTTCATGAGGAATTGTCTAGCTCTGGCATTGTATTATGAGCTAAGAGAATACCTTTCACTTTCCTTTTATTACTATAATGACTTTGCTTCAAGCAGGGTTTTGCTTTTATCTCTCTCCACAAAGCAGCTTTTTCTGTAATGGTTTTGTCCATTGCTGATTCTCAAGCATGTCTGTCTCTTCTCCCATTCTGACCCTCCCTGGCATATGCACCATTCGGCTTTACCCTTAACACCTAGTACTTCAGGTGTTTACCCTTAACACCTAGTACTGGGTATGGCACATATACATAATGAATGAATGAATGAATGAGTGAATATATGTTGTTCCCTTCTGTATTTTTAGTTCAGTGTTTTACAGCAAACACGTGTCCTGTGTTTCCTGGAACAATTGGTGAAATTTTCTTCTTTTCAATAAAAAATACTCATTAACTGTCTAACTAGATATGCTTCATTTCTGTACCGTTGTAAAGCTTTCTTTATCAATACCTTCTTAAGTCATAGATGATTCATTGTCAAGCCACATTTCAATTTTGGTTCAGAAAAAGGTAATTTCTGTAATTATTATCAGAGATAGCATGCAATTCTTGAAATGCTATTTTAAAAAAGGAAAAGCACCTTGTACAATTTCTTCTCATGAAGACCAAAAATAAAACCTCTAATGGAAATATTTGAGTATTAAATTTATGTCGCTTGTTACCTTCTCTATTTTTTACGACAAATGTAAGGGAGTGGGGATGTTAGCTGATGCGGAAGCCAGCTCTATTGTTGGGGTCAGATTTCTTTGTAGACTGTTGGGCAGCTCCCTGATGGATGTCCCTTATATGGGACTGCCACTCAATGTCTGGCCTGTGTCCTTTGGCCTGAAGGATGTGCTCTGCAACCATTCCTTGGGGAAATAATTCTCCACCCTATCTGACCACCTTTTCATGAGTACATTCTTTAACAACTTCTTTTACTATTCTAAAATAAAATTCATGAGAAACATAACCTGTCTACACATACAATTTTTAAAAACACCAAAAAAAAAAAAAATACTCTCACTGGAATATAAAGAAGACATAAAAGGAGATTAATTTATGATGCACTCTTGTGCATTTCAATAACTTTAAAGGCTCAGCACAATCATTCTAGAAGACAAAAGGAAAGTCATCAGACACTTCACCTGTCAGCATGAATGTGTGGCAGCTATGAGCACAGGTGGGTAGAGCTGTGTATGTGGAATGGTGAATACTATTGGCTATATTCCAAATAAAACGTAATAAAAGCTTCCTTTAATTCATATAGTAGGTGCATTACTGGGAAATTCACTAACTAAAAACTATACCCCAGCACTTTGGGAGGCCGAGGCGGGCAGATTGCGAGGTCAGGAGTTCAAGACCAGCCTGGCCAACATAGTGAAACCCCATCTCTACTAAAAATACAAAAAATTAGCTGGGCATGGTGACAGGCCATCTGCAATCCCAGCTACATGGGAGGCTGAAGCAGGAGAATCGCTTTGAACCCAGGAGGCGCAGGTTGCAGTGAGCAGAGATCATGCCACTGTACTCCAGCCTGGGTGACAGTGAGAGACTGTGTCTCAAAAATCAAACAAACAAAAAACTATGGCAAAATTTTGGGGGCTTGTGTACAAAACAGAGTAAGGATCTATGTTCAAAAAATTGGAAAACTTTTTATATTTTTATTATGAAAAATTTCAGGCACATAGAAGAGTTGAAAGAATAGCACAAGAAATACTGGTATATATCCAAAAAGTTGAACACAAATTCAACCATTTTTTTTCCAGAATCATTTGAAAGTGATGAAACATATCACAATTTATTTCACTACGTAGCTTCTAAAAATGACATTGTGCTACGTATTTATGATATCATTATAACATCTAAGAAAATTAACAATTTAATAACACCACCTGATATCTAGTCCATAAATAAATCTCTCCAGCTGACCCAAGCATTATTTTCAAGACTGGTTTTTAAAAATCAGAATCCAATCAGCATTCACTCATTATATTTATTATGTTTTACTAGTTTCTTTTAATCTAGAATAATCCCTTCACCTTTTTCTCCTATGACATTGATTTTTTTTACACATCTGCCATTAGTTTTTGAAAACAAATTTGCTTTTCCTTTCTTATAATTGGAATCAATCATTTATCCAAAGAGCTCTAATTCCATGGGCAGAGCTAAGGCTGTGTGTGTACTTTTTTGTAATTGAGTTCATATGCTACTTCCAATTCAAATGAAACATTGCAGAGATTTCCCCTTTATGTCTATTTTCTTAAGCTGATAATTTTGGTTCCTAATAACATATATTCACTTATTTACTTTCACCCTCAACATTTAAAAAATACTTTAAAAAACACCATACCTGTAGATGTTATGTACATCTTGAAGTCTGTCCATATCAATCTACCTAATTCTTTTCTTAATGGCTACATTGTATTGTATTGTGTAGATGCACCTTAGTTTATTCAACCAGTGACCCATTTATGGATGTTTGTATTGCCTCCACTCTTTTTAAAATCACAACAACAAATACTGCTGTTAATAACCCTGTATACATACTATTTTGCATTTGTGGAGAGGTAACTTAAGAGTGAATTCTAGAAGTGGGATCACTGGGCAAACATTTAGAGTTTTAGAGTTTGCCAAATTCTCCTCCATAGAAGTTGTGCCATTTTGCCTCTCCACTGGCAGTGTATAATAACATGTTACAAAAGGTTTTTCATCTACACAAACATCCAACATTGCATTGAAAAAGCCAAGAGAGATACAGGATAATCCTTCCTTGGACATGGGGCAGTTCTCTATCATGTGCACTGTCTGCCCACTGCAGGGTATTGACCGTCCCTGGACTCTGCCCCCTAGCTGCCAGGAGGACCCACACATTACAACAACCCCAAAACTCCAGTGCAAATGCCCAAAATGCCCCCTTAAGAACCTCTCCTCCAGATACTCTAAAATCTCCTCTTGGGATGAAGAGAGCCCCTTGGAAAGCTGTACAGTCAGGCCACATGGTTTTTTGCTTCCCATGTAATTGTTTTTGCTGACTATCACTTGGCATGATTGTATTTGCCAAGGACATGAAGTGATGCGGCCCTGTGAAGCTGCTTGCTGGAACTTCTGTGGGGATGCTCTTGCTCACGACATCCTACTGGGCTCTCTTTCCAAGGACACTTGGGAGAAATGTCTCTCTCAAATCGATCCTGGGAGAGTTTTGTTTCCCTTGCCATTGTCCTCCAAACACAATGCATCACAAACTTGATCTTGCTCTCCTGTTTGTACTGGATGCTAGAACATGACTAGGCCACTCTGTGTTCTGTTTCTGGCTTGGACACAGGATTTTACAATTTGCATTTTGTGGACAAACTTCATCCCTAGATCCATCTTACTTTCCTGCAGTCTTCTTTTCTCCTTGTCTTATTTTCCTGACTCACCTTTTTAAAAAATCAGTGTGATTATATAATTTTCTAGTGTTAAGTACATGACTTTCTAAGTTGCCTTAAAGTAATAAAAATTCAGCACCAGCCTTACAGAATTGTTGTCAGGGTTATGCATGTAGGGGGGCTAGCCATGCCTTGCAGAAAAAAGGAGCAGGTAGTCCCTGAGTCAGTCCTGCATTCCTCTCCCTCTGTCTCCACCCCACACCCCTCCCACCAAAGCACACCTGCTGTCTGACAATGTCCGTGGATTCACTGAGTCCTACTCCTCCCTTTCTAGTTAGGTGCCCAGATGAGCTTTTGTTTTTGTTTTTGTTTTGTTTTTTGAGACAGAGTCTCACTGCAATGCCCAGGCTGGAGTGCAAAGGTGCAACCTGGCTCACTGCAACCCCCACTTCCCAGGGGGAATTGGGGTTCTCCTGCTTCAGCCTTCTGAGTAGCTGGGACTACAGGTGCCTGCTGCCACACCTGACTAATTTTTATATTTTTAGTAGAGATGGGTTTCACCATTTTGGCCAGGATGGTCTTGAACTCCTGACCTCAAGTGATCTGCCCCCCTTAGCCTCCCAAAGTGTTGAGATTACAGGTGTGAGCCATGGTGCCTGGCCAAGATGAGCTTTTGAATGTGAACAAAATGTGTGTGTCTGTATGACATGGGCCACACAGTAGGTTACTTTCTTTGCAGCACATCAGTAAATGTTTTTTCTGCTTTAAGGAATGGATAGCTGTTCTTGTATCTGAAGATACTTGAACATGAGTATATTAGTCAGGGATCTCCAGAGAAACAACCAATAAGAGATATCTGTATATATGTCTATATAGAGAGTTACAGATAGATCATATAGGTATAGGTACATAGAGAAGGAGTTGAAAAAACAAACTGTTTTTCCTATTGTACTCTCACAACACATTATGTCCTATAACCAAATGTGTGTGGGTTCCCCCTGCCCCCCTGCCACACCCAACAAGTGAGCAATTCTGCATCAGACACCAGCTGGGTTTGCTCTAATTCAATTCAATTCAATGCTGACACTCCCTATCTACCTGTGAGGAGATCCCACAGGGTGAGAGCTCAGTCCCTCAAGACCGCTCTGCCCTTCAGACTCCATCTGCGAGTCCCGGACTTCCAGAACTTCTGACCAACAGGTTATAAATTGGGGTGCTCATGACCCTTTCCTCAGGTGTAATTAATTTGCTAAGGTTGTTCACAGGACTCAGGGAAATACTCTAACAGTTCTCCATGTATTACAAAGGTGATTTTAAAGGATACAAGGGAGCAGCCAGATGAAGAGGTACAGAGAACATGGTCTGGAAGGGTCTTGAGTGCACGAGCTTCCGTCCCTGTGTAGCAGTCGTGAGCCATCCTCCTGGTATGCGGATAAGTTCTTGTTCACCAACCTGGAAGTCCCCTGAACTCAGTACTTCTGGGTTTTTATAGAAACTTTGTTATGTAGCATGATTGATTATATCATTGGCCATTGGTGATCAACTCAACCTTCAGCCCCTCTCCCCTCCCAAGAGGTGGAGCGAGGGACTGAAAGTTCCAACCCTCCGTCACTTGGCTAGTTCCTGTGGCAACCCCCATCCTGATGCTATGTAGAGGTCCCCAGCTGACTAGTTATCTCATTAGCACAGACAAAATACTCTTATGACTCCAGAGATTCAAAGGATTTTAGGAGCTATACATCAGGAGACTGGGAAAAAGATCATATATATACACATATATATGATATATATGTGTATATATATACACATAATATATAAGTATATATATTTTACATAATCACATACACATGTGAAAAGATATTTGTTATAATAAATCAGCTCACATCTCACATGATTATGGAAGGCTGAGAAGTCCCAAGGTCTGCAGCTGGCAAGCCGCAGACCTGGAAGAGCACATTCCAGTCTGGGTCTGAGGGCCTGAGAATCACAAGTGCTGACGGTGTGAGCTCCAGCCTGAAGGCCAGCAGGCTTGAGACCCAGGAAGATGTTTCGGTTCGAGTCCAAAGGCAAGAAAAATCCAGTGTCCCAGCTCACAGGCAGTCAGACAGGAGGAATTCCCGCTGTCTCAGTCTTTTTGTTCCATTCAGGTCTGCAGCCGATTGCATGAGGTCCATTCACACGAATCTGCTGTTCTCAGGCTACTGATCCAAATGTTAATCTCATCACAGAAACATCCAGAACGATGTCTGGCAAAATGTCTGGGCATCCCGTGGCCCAGTCAAATTGACACATACAATTGACCATCACAATGGGGATCTCTTCAGTGGGCCCAGAGTGCAGCACCTGGACCTTATGAAGGAGCATGAGGCAGGTGGTTTATTGCAGTCAATGACCCTTTCCCCTCATCCTTCTCCAGTGTAACATTTCTCATTCCAGCTCCTTCTGCCTTTCTGACTTTCTTACCTGGATGACTCAGAATGCTGGCCACTATTCACTCACACATAACTTGGTCAACTTTGTTGTAATCATGATAGTTTTTTCTGGGAATGTATGCCCTTTTATTCTTCAGGCTGCCTGGTAATTTTATTGCAAAATCAAGCCAGCAATTTTCCCTTATTTTTTTTTTCTAGAGATTCCTGTCCAAATGCATCATTTATTACCTTGTTTCCAAGATACATTTCATACTCTTCAATCTCAAAAATCTGATATCCTGAAAAATTTCTTGCATAGAGACCCAGGAGCTCTTGCTGATGTTGCCACTGGGTTTTTCCCCCTGATACAGAGCACTCTGAGTTTAAAAAAAAAAAAAAAAAAAGCTTCCTGTCTTAAAGAAACATAGGATCTCACTGAGGGGGTTTGGGGTGGGGAAAGGAAGGATCTTTTCATTCAAAAGCAAAACAACTGAATAATTGTTTTCAACATGGTAAAATAGCAGCTACTGTCACTGTTATTTCAGGCATTATAAAAATATCTTTTTGTCATAGATAAATTATGATCATGGTACATAAGTGACCTCTTTGATTTTTTAAAAACCAATTTATGGTCATGCATTTGTTAAAGTCTGTGGCTCCATTGCCTAGAATTATTATGGGCAGAAAGGACATTAGAGTTTTTCTGGTAACTTAGGCCACAGAGTCAAGTGACTTCCCTAAAGTCACACAGCTAGTTATTGGCAAAGCCGGGAATACCACTCATGTATTCTTGTTTTCACCACAGCTCAATATCTACAGGTAACGCATAAATGACTGGAAGTGTTCACAAGTGCAGACTTGTTTTGGTGATCCTAAAGAAGCCAAATTGGCATTTGATTTTGCATTTTTTTAAAAGTAGGGTTTAGATGTATTGAAAACCAAAACATGACCTTCTGAAATATAAGAGCTATATAAAGTCAAGGACTGTTTGCAGATGAGACAAGTGGTACTCTTGCAGCAAAAGGAAGTCCTTGAAATTGCATTGAAACCTGAAGAAGAGATTGAGAAAAACTAAAACCTGGTAATTGACTTCAACCGTGGAAACATTTGAGTTTTAATGGTGTCAAGAGATGGTTATCCAACTGATGGTTTAACTCTCTCCTCTTCCTTGGATGCATGAAGAGAGGGTTGGGCTGCTTCTTTTTTGAGAGTGAGAGTTGCAGAACATAGCAGAAGCTCAGAACTGTTGTTTCCTCCTCTTATCTACACCGAAGGGTGTCTCTTTTGACATTTATCTGAGTATCTCAAGACAGACAGCACTTCACCTCTCAGAAGTGCTCCCTGCCTATCCAAACACCACCTCTCTCTAGGTACACTGCGGGCCTCCTAGGCGACATTTGAACATATCTACTCATGGCTAGACTTTTTTGACGACCATAGCTGTTTAAGTGTTGGGTACAAAAAGTGAACCAGCTCTGCAAATCACACCAACAGAGGAGAATGTCAGAAACCCAGGGTTGGCACAGAATTTAGCTGACTCTCCTGAATCTCTAGTTCTCTTTTTGAACCTAGGATTTTATAATTTTCCTATAATGTTTTTCTCCCTGTGCTTTATTTTATTTTCAAAGAACATACAATTCATTTATTTTCCAAAATAATGGGAGGAACTTGCCATGTAAGCAATACAAAAATGTTTTCTGAAAATGAATAATTCTGGTACCGTTTCTAGGACAACGAGGGGGATAAAATAAAATGAAAAAACAGAAGCTGGGAAAATGGTGTAAAAGTTTGTGTAAATCTAGAAAGAACCATTATCTTTAAGAACTAAGTTTAAAATTTGATAATTGGCTAATGGAGACTTTAATAATTCAGGTCACATTTAAATAAGTGCCCTGGGCAATTTATTGTTGCTAATGTCATGTCGATAGGTATTACACAAGTATAAAATGGAATGTTATAGAAATAGAATATAAGTGTCCTTTTTTCCCAAGGGTAACTCAGCGTCTCCTGAGATAACACATTATGTTAGGGTTCATGTATAAGCTGCTCTTTCTTTGGAAATGTGTTAGAAAATTACCATATGGATAATACTTAAAATGTTCTTCCTTAAGTGTTTTGAGAAACAGAAGTCAAAGACCAGCCCCTGTGTCCCCCCGCCACCGGGGACTGAGACAGCTCCCTGGGTGGCTCATCGGAAGCTCCTCATATCAACAACTTACTCAAAACTAGCTCAGGATAAAAGGTGTTTGTACTATACTGGTAATTTTTCTAAACATTTTAAATTGTTCAAAATTGTAAAGGAAGCATACACACACACACACACACACACACACACACACACATATACACACAAAACAAATAAACATGTAGATACATATTTTAAAAACCTAAATGAGGATGTGTGTCATACTATACAAAGCCTATAACCTGAGTTTTTCAGTTAACATTATCTTATAAACATCACCATATATATGCAATCTGTTTAACCATTTTAAAAAACAAATATGGTTCATCGTAGGTATATACCGTAATTTAATTAACCAAGCTCCTCTTCTTGTACTTTTAGATCATTTCCATTACTTTAATATAATGGATAGTGCTACAATGACCAAAATAGCTTTGGACAAAGACAGCATTGTTGCACGTAATGAAATTCAGGGGTTTCGTTTATCTGCAAATTCACTAAACTGTAAGGAAGCCCTTAGCCCATTATCTGTTAGAGTCTATTACTGCATGAAAGCTAGAAAGGATTGATTTTTCTCCCCCTGCTTAAGAGCTCTTTCTGACTAGGCTCACTAACTTTGGAAGTAACATCTTGACGTTGTGAATTTTCTCCCACTTAACAAAGCTAGCACAAAATTCCTTTAAACAGTGACAGAGTGCATTAAATCAGCAATACAGCCATTGGCTTCATGATAAGAATGTTGCCAGTGCCACTGGGTTGTAACGAGAAGGCAGACGTGACAATGCCCACAGCACTTGGATGTGCATTCAGCTTTCTTCTGCTAGTGTATTAAAGGGAAACATCCTGATTTGCCTGGTCTTTTACAATATCTTGTTTAATATTTTTGTCGAATTCTATCAAGCACCAGTATTCTATCACTGAGATGTTAGGCCTCACACCTGCTGAAAATTATAATGATGACACTACATTTATACAATGGCTTATGTGTTTCCAATCCTTTTATAATCTAATGTGATTTTTTTAAATTAAAATAGAGTTGATGAGCTTTTCATTTAAACATGAGAAATAAAAACCACATAAATTGTAGCATTCTTTTCAAAATAAAACTGCAATCAATACTTGAATCTCCAGGCTCAGTTTTCTTTCTTTTTTTTTTTTTTGATGTGGTAGATTGTAATATTTTTATACCATTATTTATCATTTATGTCTCTGTCCTTTAAAAATGATGGAAACTGCAGCAGCACAATATGATGTGAAGCCTTGTATAGTAGAGAAAGTGTTCCTGGCCTAGAAACGCTTTGCTTATAAGCAGGATTCCAAGGGTTAGATTTGAGCAAGTAGGAGAAATAGATTTCACATAGTTGAGAACACTAATCTCTTCTTCGTATTTCAAATTTAGGTGACATTATCGATCTCCTAAAATTATTTGCTCCTTGCCTTTTAAAGCCTGAAGTAAGAGTTCCTAAGGGTTATGTAAGTTATTTCTTAAGCAGCAGGACTTAATGGGACACCTACAGCGTGGTAGCATGTAGGACGATAAAACAGCTGTTCATACCACCTTCTATCATTAGGGTCCAATTCCTTTTATTACATGTGAATTAGCACTGCTCTTCAAAATCTTCCTGTAAAGAAACTTCAGTGATCAAAGCATATAGAGCACAGCTCTGCAGGTAACTACTTTTAAAAAGAGGAGGGCATTTTATGGAGATACAAGGTATTCCAAAAGTTTAGTGTAATTTTAAGCTTTGATCCTTGTAGAAGTATAAACGCTACAAACCTTCACAAAACCTTGTTTGAACATTTTTCTTTCTTTCTTTCTTTCTTTCTTTTTTTTTTTTTTGAGACAGGGTCTGGCTGTTGCCCAGGTTGGAGTGTAGTGACATGATCATGGCCCACTGCAGCCTTGACCACCTTGGCTCAAGTGATCCTCCCATCTCAGCCTCCAGAGTGGCTGGGACTACAGGCACATGCTACCATATCCAACTAATTATTTTTATTTATTTATTTATTTATTTTTACAGACAGGGTCTCACTATGTTGCCTAGAATGGTCTTGAACTCCTGAGTTCAAGCAATCCTCCCACCTCAGCCTCCCAAAGTACTGAGATTATAGGCATGAATCACTATGCCCAGCCCATTTCTTTTGCATTTAATTTTGCATTTTTCTAAGAGATGGGGTCTTGATATGTTGTCCAGGTTGGAGTGTAGTAGCTATTCCTATAGGCACCATCAGTGGTACACTGCAGCCTCTAATACTTGACCTCAAGCAATCCTCCAGCATCAGCCTCCCAAGTAGCTGGGACTATAGGCATGCACCACCACATCCAGATTCATTTTGTAAATTTTAAATATAAAGCTTTTAATTTTTTACCTCAGTCAATGTCTACTATCTTCAAGAGTGACAGAAACAAAAAATTAAAAACTTAATATTCAGGAGACAAGTGCCAGGTGTACCTGTAGTCCCAGCTACTTGTGTGGCTGAGGCTAGAGGATGGCTTGTGGTTTTTTTAAGAGATGGGGTCTTGCTGTGTTGTCCAGGCTAGAATGCAGTGGCTGTTCACAGCTTCAATCATAATGCACTGCAGCCTAGAACTTCCTGGAGTCTAATGTGATTCTTAAGAACTCTCTAAGAAGTAGACCAGGAGTGGTGGCTCAAGCCTGTAATCCCAGCACCTTGGGAGGCTGAGGCGGGAGGGTCACAAGATCAGGAGTTCGAGACCAGCCTGACCAACATGGTGAAACCCCGTCTCTACTAAAAACACAGAATAAAATTAGCCGGGCGTGGTGGTGCACACCTGTAATCCCAGCTACTCAGGAGGCTGAGGCAGAAGAATCACTTGAACCCGGGAGGTGGAGGTTACAGTGAGCCGAGATCGTGACACTGCACTCCAGCCTAGGTGACAGACAAGATTCTGTCTCAAAAAAACAAAAAAGAAGAAGAAGAAGAAGAAGAAGAAGAAGAAGAAGAAGAAGAAGAAGAAGAAGAAGAAGAAGAAGAAGAAGAAGAAGAAAAGAAGTAGTAGTAGTAGTAGTAGTAGTGATGGGGGAAGATACTACCATTCTCATTTCATTGATAACGGAAACTAGAATGAGAGTGGGATTGTTGCTCAAAGTTGCAATGCCAGGAAGAGGTACAGCTGGGACTGATGCTTAGGTTTTCTAGCCATTTGCTCAATATTCCTGGATGCCCAGTGTCTCCCCACCTTGAAGTCTATTTCTCTATCGCTCTCGTATTTCTGTCTGGTACGACCATCTACCCAGTTCTTCAACCCACTCTTTCCTTTGTTTTCATCACTCTCACATCCTATATACTACCATCTTGCCCATTCTACTTTCAAACCACGTCCCACATCTGTTCTATTTGCTCCCTCTCTATCATATACATCCCCGTCCGGCTAGCATCACTTCTCACCTGAGCAACAGTAATAGCTGCCTGTCTGGCCTCTGGCTCCCACTCTTACATCCCCATGTCTATTCTCTTCATAGCAGCCAAGTGACTTTCCTAAACCATACATCAAACTCTGTTGCTTCCCTGCTCAGAACCCTTGAATTTCCCTTTGAATGAACTCAAAACTCTTCATCCCAGCCACCAATACACTAAGCCCCACATGACCTGGCCTCTGCCTGTCTCTGATCTTCTCCCCACATCTTCCACTATCTCCCACCATCTCTCATTTGCTCCATATGTCACAGCTAGGCTTAGCTTTCTGTCTGTTACTGTCAGGTTGGTGAAAAAGTAATTGCGACTTTTGCCTTTAAAAGTAATGGCAAAACCAGCAATGTCTTTTGCACCAACCTAATAGAACATGCTAAGCTCACTCCTGTTCTAGTCTCATGACCTGAAGCTCTCTGGCCTTAGTCCTTCCACCATCCAGTTCCTTCTTGTCATCCAGGTCTCCGCTTGAAGACTGCCCTCCCTGAGCACCCAAACTGAAGGGGACCCTGTCACCCTTTTCCACATTACCCTGTTTTACCAAATTATGTCATTACTTTGTATTTTGATTTAATGCCTATCTTGATTTACTAAATACACTCCATTTATTTAACAAGCATTTACATAGCATCGCTATGAGCCTGGCATTTTTCTAAATGTATTAGCTATATTAACTCATTTAATCCTCATAACATTCCTATCCTTTTTTTCAGAAGAGGAAATGGAGGAAAAGAAATGTCCTCAAGGTCACCTAGCTCATAAGTGGCAACACCAAGATTTCAATTGAAGTAGTTTGGCTTCAGAGTCCTTGCTTTTGGATGGGAGTCTTGTCAATCACTTTCAACCCTAAATACCCATCATGTAGAACAATGCCTGGCACAGAGTAGGCACTCAATAAACATTTGTTGAATGAATGATGTGGTGGTTTCTAAGGAGACCCTAACAGTGGATCTCCATGAACTTACCCTGGGTATACCCTATCACCTGCCTTATCCTCAGACCTTTGGTATTCAGAAACTGGCCTGGCTAACATTTTCTGAGATATTTCAATATAACTTCATCTTCAGCCAAAGTAATGTTTGAAATTAAAGCTATCCTCTGCTTGAAATCTACACAGTCACAACTAACATGTACGTGGTGATGTATACATTTCTATGGTGCTTTTCATATGCATCTCCTCATGTAACAGTAGTGCAAGGAAAGAAATCATTCCAAAGCCCTTCAAGAGAGTAGGGAGGACTGAAGTAGTCATTGTCATTACCTCAGCAGGTTAATATAATAGCTTTTCACCCGCAGTTAAATCCAGAGGAGAGAAACCACATGATATGCATTTGCCTGTGTTGGTAACATCTGCAGGGAATATTTACCTGTATTACTAAGGCTAATCTTGTTGGATCTTACTGAGAATGTCTGGTTATGAAGTTTTTTTTTTTTTTTTTTAAAGAAAAAACGGGGGGTGGGAAAAGTTAAATCTTACGGCAGGGCCAGGCTGAGTCAAGTTTAATTAAATAATGGTGTGTTGTTATAAAATATCAGGCAGGGCACAGTGGCTCATACCTGTAATCCCAGCACTCTGGGAGGTCAAGGTGGGCAGATCACTTGAGATCAAGAGTTGGAGACCAGCCTGGGCAACATGGCGAAACCCTGTCTCTACTAAAAATACAAAAATTAGCCAAGCATGGTGGCGCTTGCCTGTAATCCCAGCTTCTTGAGGGGCTGAGGCATGAGAATCACTTGAACCCGGGTGACGGAGGTTGCAGTGAGTTGAGATGGAATGCACCACTACGTTTCAGCATGGGTGAGAGTGAGACTCTGTCTCCAAAAATAAATAAATACATAAATAAATACATAAATAAATAAAAATCGTCTCCCACCTTCCTATACTTTTCTCATTGTTGCACAGAGCGCTCCTGTCATTCCACGACCATCAGCCCACCCTGGAATGTTTCCCTTATTTCTCTTAAGTCCTCCCTTTCCCAGTTAACCTAGGCTTTAACAGTAATTAGGTATATCCTTCCCCTTAAAACTTACCTCTCCTGTGTCCTCTTACCTCATGAGGCCACTAAGTGAATAACTAGTTTTGATAACGAGTCATCCCAAGCCTTATGCAAAAGCCCCCTTCTCCTTGATCCACTTTGGTCCATTGTCTTCTGTTTTGCATTACTGTTGCAGTCTGCTTCACTGGGTTACAAGCAGCATGAAGCTGGTTTTATGTAGTCTGGGCTTTGATGGCAAACTGCCTTGGTTCGAATCTTTGCTCCATCACTTACCATACATGTAAACCTTGGCAAAGTATTTCATCTTTCTGTGCTATTCTTTCTTCTACAAATTGGGGATAATAGAGCACCTGTCTCAGAGGATTGTTTTGCATGCTGTATTACTGCACTTAATGCAGTAATATACTGCCTGGCCTGATACAAGTATTATGTTACAAGTATTATATGTTAGTATTATTTTGTTATTATTATTATTATTATATGTTAGTATCACTATTGTTGAAAACAGTGACAGTTTTTCTACTCATCACAGCTCTTGTATACATAATTAGCACTTGATAAATGTGGGTTGGAAACAGTCTCATTGGTCTTCTTCATTACTGGTCTCAATGGCTTAAAGTATTATTCGTCTTAAAGAATACTATACCACAAATGACTTAACAGATATTTAATGTAAATTTGCAAAAGAATAATGATTTTTGCAATAATAAAAACAAAGCATGATATCGTGAAATGAATAACTATTTTTTCCCAGTGCAAGAGATGAAATTGTTTGCAACATTTTAACGAGATTGGCTCAGTCCAGCTGGGTAGAATTGTTAATCAGTGTCTGCATCTAGATGACCCATCACCTTGAAGGTCGTCAGGAATGGTGACCTTTTAGCTAGTTTAGGAGGTTCAACTCAAAGATGAACCAAGAAATGATGGAGAATTGGTGTTAATTCTATAATCCAGCCTAGCTCAGTTAAATCCAGCTAATATCACCTGAACTGCAGGTTACTTACAGATATGTGAGTAGAAAATTGAATGTTTATTATTTTATCTACTAAGATCTTAGAATTATTTGATCTACAGAACTGTCACAGTAAAAACCTTTCTAATATGTGCATTGGTACTAGAAGCAGGGTTTTGCCTGTAATATGCGGCTGTGGCTTTGGGATCAGAGAGCAAGTAGCAAAACAATGACAGAGGTTGGAAAAATGATGACCCATGTTATGTAGTAGCAAAACACTTGGTAAAATTGTCACCTGATAAAATCAGGAAGGCAAACAACATACTTCATTAAATGATGAGAGGAGTAGGAAGTTTTGAAGCAGAATGTTGACAGTGTGAGCTGGTTGTTATGTGCTGTATGTAATCAAATACTAAAAGAAAGGAATGAGTTCAGAAAAGAACTGATTGATTTCAAAGTAGAATAAAGAGGAAATAGAGAAAGGCCAAAGATTTTGGAAATTTCCAGGCTGAAAAATTAAACCGTTTCTCATCCCCAACCAGTAAAAGGAAAATTTGTAAAGTTCTTTGAGTTTAAAAGCTTACTAAGGCTTCGCCTCTGGGGAAAGACTAAATCAAGCTTTTAAAAGATCATTGCAAGGATTAAAGAGGTAGCTATAGATTTTTTTCCCCAGTGGGACATAATGGACCTGACATATTGGAAGTCTGATATATTGAAGTAACTGTTAGTAAGTACATTGCATGTCTCAAAACAAATTGTGGCTATAACTTGTCACATGGAGTTGTTGAGAATGAAATACAGAAAAGTCAACAAAGTTTTTGAGTGAGGTATCTTGCACAAAGCACCCTAGGCTGGCTTAAAAGAGATGTGACTATTAACAAGCTAAAAAGAGAAAGGAAAACAAGAACAAACAAGCAAACAACAGCAACAACAAAAAAAACAAACTTGATTCTCCAACTTGCTACCAGCAGAAAGCAGGCCAAGAAAGTTCCCCAGCTGCCAAGAAGGTAGCAGGGTGACCTGGTTTGCCTGGGATTTTCCTGATTTTAGCACAGAAAGCCCTGCAACCCAGGAAACTCTCAGTCCTGGATAAGTGGGGACAGTTGATCACCCTTCTAAGAGGGCATATTCTACAATGTTATTTTTACATAGCCAAGAAAGATTTGAAAACAGAGGGACACCCATGGAGTAGAGTCAAGAGTCATGGAGAACAATGGACTTGGGACTTATTCCCGGGAGGAACCGAGGCTTAATTAAGGAACATTTCCTATCCCTTGGGTAGGGGGAACCTGATAAGATTTCAAAATTGCTATGGACCCCTTACTATCCACATCCTTCCTCGACCGACCTTGCTTAAGAGCAGTGATTTCATTCGTCCTTCTCTGGTGTGCCAGAGAATTCTCAGGCCACATTTGGAATTTCCCCAAAGATCTCTAATGAACTAAATGATTGACTGAGACAACTTATAAAAATGCGGTTTATTTTATGGCATGCTGTTACCAAAGGTGACAGTTTTCTTTCTATGCAACAATAGGGAAATTTGTTGGGGCATCTCAGGATAACAACCTAAAGCTGAAGGCCTGATCTCACTTTGTTCCCTTCACATATTCAATTCATGAAAGAGAGCATTTGATGGAGCTGTTTGGAGCAAGTTGGTGTGAGTCATCTCTTTTTGTGTTGTTTGCACCAGCCAGCTCTGAGGTGTCTGGGCTGCCTCAGGTCCAGCCTATGTAGGTTTCCTCTCCCTTATGCACACCCCCTGCTATAATCTGATGTGGTTAGAGTGGAAAGCAGCTGACTCTATCTTCCTAAGATGCTGAGAACAACTGAGACAGAAAAAAGCATTCAGGATAGAGCGTTCCTCAAAAGGTAACTCTTTGTAAAGAGTCAAAAGACTCTTTTAATCCATTCTGCAAAGTCTTAAAGAAAGGGATGGTGATGTGGAGATTTAATGTATCCTGGTGAGAAGTATACAAAGAGAGGGGCTAAAAAGGCCTTTTAGCTGTTCATATCATTATATGGGTAAAACCAACCAAGATGTGGTACAGGCGATGCTGTGTGGTTACCAAATTTCATTTCCTTTCCTTCTCCTAGGCACAAAGGAATATATGCTCCTCTTCTTCTTCTTCTTCTTCTTCTTCTTCTTCTTCTTCTTCTTCTTCTTCTTCTCCTTCTCCTTCTCCTTCTTGTTGTTCTTCTTCTCCTTCTTCTCCTCCTCCTCCTCCTCCTCCTCCTCCTCCTTCTTCTTCTTCTTCTTCTTCTTCTTCTTCTTCTCTTGTTCTTCTTCTCTTCTTCTCCTCTTCTTCTCTCTTCTTCTGTCTTACTACTTCTTCGCTT